>NC_068990.1:1998702-2004249 GCF_001194135.2 Octopus bimaculoides
GCCAACACCCACTACGCGGAGGGTTGGGCATGCCGTGGCTAATGATGCGCAGACATGTACTGAGGCTGTGGCATCTCCAGGTATTCTGCCTAAACGGTGAACAGGTGTGGTCGCCGATTGTCAAACAGGCGTTTCCCTAGCACGTCTTCTTGACTGAGCTGCAGTCCTGGGTCAAGAAGGGACCGAGGCAGGGTAACTGGCATCCGGAATATTGCCAGGTACTCACTGTCCTCTACCAGTTGGGCAATGCGATCAGTTGAACATTAATTCTCGAGTTCTATAGAGGGTTAGTGGAGGGAAAGTGCGATGACACTCTGGGAGAGACGCTAGGCATCGATGAGGTCGTACTGATCAGTCTGTTCAGGACTTTCGAGCCGGGGACGGTAACTTCCAGAAATTCTCTAGCTTGGCAGTGCTGCCGGAGGTGCACTGCCGACTCGAGATAGACTCTACAGGTACGGAAGTGCTGTCAGAAGGACCTGCCCGAGATGCACGTAGAACGACGAAACTGTTTTGTACGCACTTGTGCAGTGTCCTTGCATTACTGACCCGTGGAGTTATTTTGTCGGACGGATCCGGCTATAGGCCGAGTCCATAGTGAAGATCTATCCGCCGCCATCTATTGATCCGGAAGGGCAGACAATTTTCCTCTGTGTGATAGTAGTAGCGAAAGCGGTTGTATGGTGGAGCAGGTTGAAAGGATTGAAGACAGTCACTTTTCGGCCAATCCCTCATCAGCTTATTCAAATTTCACTTGGAAAGCCAGATAAGGATGGAGAGAGAAGTGCTGCCTTCCAGTACATTTGCTAAAATGCGGGTGAATGTAGCGAAAATGGCCCATGTGTGTGGACCTACACCAATAATGCGCCCGTAGGCTAGTGAATTTGAGAGGAAAAAGGGTGCCCTTCCCGGATGACCTCGAAGCGTCGAGTGGTTCAGGATTAGTGGGTTACCTGAGCCAACTCCAGGTGCTTACCTACCTTTTGGGGAACTCTCATTGTTATATTCTTCTTATTGGATATTATTGCTATTGTTTTAACTGTGTACTCGTTTTGTGTAAAATCCCCAATGTCCACGTCTACTGTATTGCCCCGTATATGTCGGCCCTGGTGGCCAATAAATGAAATAATAATAATAATAATAATAATAATAATAATAATAATAATAATAATAATAATTATTATTATTATTATTATTATTATTATTATTATTATTATTATTATTATTATTATTATTATTATTATTATTATTATTATTATTATTATTATTCACGATGCATGTATATTTGTGAATGTGTTTGTACGAATTTCTTTTTATGTCTATATGCATGAATAAGATAAATATTGATTGAAGTATCCTCCATACCTTTAAGTAGTGTATCGCATTCCTTTTAGTTGCATAAGGTAAAGGCGACGGTAATACAAGTTTCATCTGGGTTTCCTAATTTATGTAATAATATATGTATCGTCCATTTACATTTTGCTAAACGAACATCAATTTCGTTGTGCTTAGTCACGTTTGTTGTATAAATGATACAATAATGTTTACAATAATTTTGAAATGCCTGATATCTACAGCAAAAAGCACATTAGTTGCCATCATTTCAGTTCAATGATATTTTCAAAAGAAATAACGAAGAAAAGGAAATAAATATTGACAATTGGCAAAGCATGCCATTGAACAGGGTCTTATAAATGGTAGATTAAAACTGATCTCGTGGCTCCTAAATTCAATTACGGTAACGATATGAAAATATTAGAACGTTGTAAGAGGAGAAACACTCGCTATAACTACCTCGCTATCTACTTTATTCATCTGTAAAAGCAAACGGGATGCAATGTCTTTACGGATAATTGGACTGTCGACGAGAATACAAAGCATAGCCGTTTATATTTAACCACGGAACACATTTCTCTCCCGTGTTCAGATTTTTTGTTAGAGTCTCTTAATACCAATTCCAATGGCGCCGGTATAAAAATAAACACACGAACGCACACACACACACACACACACACACACACACACACACACACACACACATGCATATGCATATGCATGCTTACAAATGCACACGTGATGGTGGTATCTGTTTGCTTTGTCCAACTTGACAATGTATTATAAGTTTATGTTATAAAGATTTTAACGATTTGTATTATAATTTATCTCTATATTCTGGAGTTTGTTTCAGTCATAGGCGGAGAGTTATTTCGGTGTGATACCGGACTTCACAGAAGGATGTCAGAGCAACTTGGCTGCTGAAGTCTGAGTGGTTACAAAATACTTTTGATACACATGCCATACAAGATGGATTAGATGTTTTCGGTTTATCTAGTAAAACGTTTCTAAGTCTTAACTTGATAGCCTGCGTCGTCCACTGGCGCTCTCGTGTAAATAGTAACATAGTCGTCCGGTATATGATAATTACGATTTGCCTTCCAGAGATGCTTTACTTAACTTTACTCTATTCTGAATCGTTCTTATATACGGACACACAGATGCACACAGAGGAACACACACACACACATATATTGAATAAAAGTTTAACTTTTACTCAGTATGTGCGTGTTCCTTCTGTTTTGTGGCTGGGAAAAGTCATTCATCTCCTCAGACATTCCAGATCAGGGTAGAGAAAAAGATGACGGATGTATTACAGAGAAAAGTTAACTTCCATTGGTTAGTTCGGGCTGCATTGCTATAATGATTACTTAGGGACAGCAGTTGCTCTGTAGAAGCATATATGTCTTAAAGAAGGCAGGATATTATATATTAGGTCATTTGTGGGTGCGCAAGTGTTACTGTGCTCTCAGTGTCTTCAAAAGAGGAGAGACAAGGTGGAGGAGAGAATATTGGTTCAATGCCTAATCTTTTTTCAATCATTATGGCAAGTACGTGAAACAACAACTCTGCTCTTGTTTCGTGATTATTATGCCTCTTCAGTGAAACCTACATATGTCACCGAACTTGTTGAATTAGCGATGAGGCAATCATTAAGTAGCGTTACACTTTAGCAACGAAAGTAGACGTAGAAAGGGAATTTAGAAAATATGTTTTGTTCTATATGTACACGCATACATGCACATACAAAACTCAGTCATACACTCACGAAGCACCCATACAGACATACACGCACACAGACACACACGCACACACAAACACACCCACGCGCGCACACAAACACACACACGTAATTTTATGGTACCAGGTCAGTCTTGACTCATCAAACTTATAATCGAAGATGGTCCCTTCCTAACTAATCTGACTTGCTTCCGTCCTTTGTATGAAATCTTAGCATCAGAAGACCTCTCTCCGAGCATCTATATTATCAAATGCATCCTAACTACGACCATCCAATCTTATTTTCAGGCATAATAGTACATCCAGGTTATACAGTATGTCTTCTTTTCAAATGTTAGGTTATAGCTTCAATGATATATGTTTGTCCCTTCTAGCAGACTGGGCAATGGAATAAAGGGTCCCTCATTGGCACACCACACACAGTGTACTCAATATGTCGTTGTTTTTCTTAGACGATAAAGGTGGGTTTTTAAAGAAATGTGATTGAAATTCCTTGCATATCGGACGATCACAAACACGCTCGCTTGTTGGTTCGAGTGTAACAAGCCTACTAATGAAATTGGACCACTATTTTATAGCTGACTGGGTGAATGTCATTCCTGCTTACACTACATATTACATGCAATTTCTTTCTCTTCCTCCATCCCCCTCTCTCTCACTGTATGTGTGTGTGTGTGTGTGTGTGTGTGTGTGTGTGTGTGTGTGTGTGTGTGTTTAAATGAATGCACGTTCAGTAATAGGTATACACGATGTCAAACCACATCAAAAACTGTACGTTTCGTACAATACACCTTACATGAAGTTTGCTTTGATCGTTAGCAGTTGGTGTTTCGTATTTCTGTTTCTAAGAATCTTAATTATTGCACTTGCTTTCACCGAACGCCATTTGCAGCTATGACAACGTATGTTGTATTCAAGCGAAGAATTACGTTGAAATGATTATTGGAAGGGTTATATTGGATTATATTAACTGGCAAAGCATTTATATATCTCTCATTAGTTATGCGACTGACGCTGAGTATAAATGTATGTTGGAATTTTGGGGGATTTTGATTTTAACCAACGTGTCAAGTATTGACACAGGAGAGTTTTAAAACTTGTAATCAAGAGGGACGGTAGTGTCAACGTCCCTTTACAAGACCTTTGAGAAACATAAGACAGAAAAAGAAATTTATTCCAAAATCGGGGACGTGATTCGATTGCTTGCAAAAAAGGTGTTCGACCAAAGGCATCCAAGTTGCCGAGTAGGAGACGATGGGTTGTGTCTACCAGCCAAGTTGGGCATAGTGTAATCTGTGGCTGGAGCAAATACCACAAGGCATCTGATCTGATGTTTCAACAGTTCCATCTGTCAACCTCTCTGGATTGGTATCTTTTTATCGACCCTGAGGAGAAGGAAGATACTGTTGACCCCGACGGAATTTGAACTCAGTGCGCAATAAGTCAGCTGAGACATTTCATCCAATGCGCTGACAACGCTGCCAAAAAGAAAAACAAAAAAAAACAACTAAAAAACGAGGAAAGGAAAAAGGTTTTGGATGGCCTGACCTACATAAGAAGAGCAGCGCTCATGGCTTTCTTTCTGCAAAGTACAGAGAAATGAAGACAATGTTTAATGTGTTACTGCGGCAGGAAACAAACACCAATATATTGAGTTATTTTCTTAATCAATCTCTGCACTAAATGCTTGCGACATGGTGTGGACTTCGCTAAAGGCACCGAAGGGCCGGGGGATAGTGTTAATGCTGGCAATACATATTTGATGTTCTAGCAAAAACCTTCATATTTAGCTGGCGCCAGATAATGTCTGTCTATTTACGCGACTAGTACGAAGTGAAGACAATTTCATCATTCTATACGGAAGAAAATAATTTCCATGCTTCCAAACAGCAGCATGAATCTTGGAAGTATATGATTTCGAAATAATCTTCTTACCCATACGGCCATTCGTGCACACCGAACAATTTGAAAAATACTTTCATCAGTATTTAATATACGCTATCTAAAAATGCAGACATATAATATGCTTCCTTCTTCAAACAATGTTTCTTTTAAGCCTCACCTACCCGCATAAAACCGCTAATAAAATCAATAATCGATACCATGTAGTAGTGTTGGCTGCAGTGAAATTCCCTAAAATGTGATAAAAATGTAACACTAAAAGACGATTTCTAATATTTTTTTCTAATTAAGAAGTTTGTATGTTAGTATATATCTGTTTGTGTGTGTGTGTGTGTGTGTGTGTGTGTGTAGTTTGATACAATCTAAAAAATTCAATAGCAAACTTTTATTGATAATATGTACTTTAAATTATTCTATTGAAAACCATCCTTCTGTAAGGGATACATTAAAAGTGCTTAAACTTTCGACTTCTAGTGAACTTTTATATATATATTTACGCGTGGTGCACCAGCATGACCGCGGCCACTTGGCTGAAACACATAAATAAATAAATAAAATATATATGTATAT
>NC_068990.1:2004288-2004588 GCF_001194135.2 Octopus bimaculoides
CCATCCCTTTATATATGTTTTTGTGTGCGTGCGTGCATTGTGATATATGTATGTGTTTATGTATTCATATGTTATATATGTATGTATGTATGTATGTATGTATGTATGTATATATATATATTTCTCTCCTCACTCTTTCTCTCTTCTCTCCTCTCTCTTACTCTCTCTCACTCTTTCTCTCCTCTCTCTTACTCTCTCTCACTCTCTTCTCTCGTACTCCCCCCTCTCTCACTCTTACTCTCTACACTCTTACTCTCCTACTCTTTCACTCCTCTTTCTCTCCTCTCTCTTACTCTCTCA
>NC_068990.1:2006183-2015208 GCF_001194135.2 Octopus bimaculoides
GTGTGTGTGTGTGTGTGTGTGTGTGTATGTGTGTGTGTGTGTGTGTGTGTGTGTGTGGACTTTACCGCTTCAATTTTATCGTTACATACGAAGGACACACACGATCCATGCAAAAGCGTATACCTTCATAAAGATAAGGAATCTTTATGACTACAAAATGTCACATTTCAGGAAATTCACTCCCATAAACGAAAATCACAAAATAAGCACTAATTAATAATGGATATTCAAAGGAGGTAGACCACGGTATTGAGGAATATATATGCCACACAGTGATAAATGCATTAGACAACGCTATTTCTAAAAGTACATGTATAATACTCACGGTTCACTATATGAATCAACTACTTCGAAAAGCATATAAAACGAAAATGTCACACCAAATCATAAAATGACACTATAATAATAATATATAACAAAATTTTACCATAAAGAAAAATGTCCCTCTTAATTTACTAAACAGCACAAACATGTAAATAACAAAACAAGCTTAAAATCTCCAATTAAATTTATGAAGTTGACTGCAAAACCAACAGGTGAATACTTTTATATTGGCCAGATAATTACAACACTCTCTCTTTGGGTGCGATATATTTACAATGAGCTATATGAAAACACCGCATCATATGCCATAGAACAAAGCCAAATAGTAAAATATTAGCAGATAGTACATGCATATTTTATATAATTTCCCAGAAACACACGATCGATTGTGGAAACAATAATCATATCACAAGACAAGGCTGTGCAATTAATACTCAAACAACGTACACATGTCACATGTAGATTTTTCGGTCAAAATACGAATCGGATGACGTACAAACCAAACAGTAAAATTCTAGCGGTAAAGTCCAGAGACACCAAAACTACATACTACAGGAAGGGGCAGTACAGATGCTAGCACAACCGCAGAGCCTGGAAATTGGTAAGATATAACTGTAAGAACTTATAACAAATGAATTTGGGGATTAATTATTCCAAAAAATCATCATGGGTCTGATGCACCATATAAAAAAAAAAAACAGTTTAAATTAAAACATAGCCATGTTTTCAATATATAAGGTTTGAAAAACTGTTCCTCATACATATATACATGAATGCATACGTATACATATACATACACACATACATACATACATATATATATATATATATATATATATATATATATATATATATATATATGTATATATATCCATTCATCCATCCATTCATCCACCCATCCATACACACACACACTCACACACGCACACACGTATATAGACTCCCGGGTTCATTCCCCCTGCATCTTGTACTATAGTCTCGGATCAACCAAAGCCTTGTGAGCGGAGTTGGTAGGCAGAAACTAAAAGCAACAAGTCGTGTCTTATGTATGTGTGTGCGTGTGTGTGTGTGTGCGTGTGTTTGCGTGTGTGTGTATGTATGTATATATATATTTATATATATGTAAATATATATGTGTGTATATAAATATATGTATATATATATATATGTATATGTGTATATATATATGTATATATACATGCATATATATATATGTGTATATACATACAATGTTAATTCTCTAAATGAAGTATTAACAGTAACTGCACGATAAAGTGTAGTATATTGCCACTTAAGTGTGGCTGACCCCTAGGGGTGGATGTTACTGTTGCTTTTAGCCCCAGGAGGACATCTCCTCCAGCTGGCTGGAGATCATGGTGAGAGGGATAACTTCCCTTGGCAAACAGGACACAGTCGTGTGTCGATAAGCCAACTGGAGGAGATGTCCTCCTGGGGCTAAAAGCAACAGTAACATCCACTCCTAGGGGTCAGCCACACTTAAGTGGCAATATACTACACTGTATATACATATATATGTATATATATATATATATATATATATTTACATACATATATATACATATATATATATATATATATTTACACACACACACGCACGCATACACACATACACACACACACACACACATATGTATATAACATAAATCAAAGTAGAGGACAGATTTTCGTTGGCCAAATTCCTTTATCGTGAGAATACAAAATACATAAAAAATCCATCGAAACATTAGATTTCAGGCGCTCCAATATTGCAATCCAAAGAAAAACGGTAGCACAAAACCATACGATCGTTTCGGAGAATGCGTTTGTATTGGGCAAATTTTCCAAATATATATGTATACATATAGTTGGAGATGGTCATTATCTGTTTCAACACACCAGTTCACATCAAGAATTTTGCAAAACGAATATTTTTGTGTGTGTATATATATATATATATATATATATATATATGAGTGTGTGTGTGTATGTGTGTGTAAGCGTTCGTTGAAAAGATAGAAAGCGAAGACATACCATCATGGGTGGTATCCAAACTGCAGTGGAGAAGGCAAACCACCGGATATGGTTAAAAAGAGACGATAAGCAATGGCTAGAAGAATTAGGAGCGGAGCCTCGTTTCAGTGAGTGAGGCAGGTGGAGGACGACGCGGAAATGGAGCGCATTCTCTCCTGATGTTCCTGTAAGGTTGTAAGCATCAGGTATGCGGAACTTTCAACTGGTAGCTCTAGCTTCTGAAAGTTGTTCGAAAACAAAAAAAACAAAGAATCTATTATGACGTCAATCAACTGTTGTCGTCACGGTAATTGTTTGTCAAACTCAAAATGTGTGTGTATTTGTTTGTATATATGTGTGTCCTGTTGAAAATAGGTACAGCGAATTGTAAATGTCACGTGGAGTTGATTCCCGATCCCGATCTCGTTATTTTTTACTGAGATGAATTTAGTAATCCGTGCAAATTTGGCTGAACATAATTACTAATACTACCTAAATCTTAACCCTTATCTGTCGTCTGTTTCATTATCATTTGAACCTTGAAGACTTATTTATTTTAAGATTAAAAGCAAATAATTATAATACGTGGAATTTCTGCTGATTACGTTTTTCAATATGAATATTCCAGTCTCCAGTCTTTCTTTTATAATGTCATCTTTGCATTGGAACAGAGATGCAAATATTTCGCCCAATCCATAGTCGATAATTGTATCACTGAAAAATCATATCCTCGGGGTGAGGTGCTCCAACGATAATCAAAATAACCCGATGTTAGATATTCTGTTCAATTATTACTGTTACCGAAAACATCAAATGAGTTGTATCAAGTTGACATCGAAGTAATAGTGTTATCGGGAATTAATGACAGCTCATTTGCATTCATATTTGTAAATACAATAATTTATTGAAGTTTTGCCGATAAAATGCTAAAAGAATCTGATAACATTCACTACTCTATTGAATCAGACAATAACATACTTGTTAAATACATATTTTATATAATCTGCAAGCTAGCTTTATTTTCTTTTAAACTTCCGATGTACAATTTTGTCAATTTTGTCATTCAGTTAAATTACCTTTTATAAAAGTACAAAGTTAAACTCAAATACTCAACGGGTTTACATCTGTTTATAAATCGTGTTCAAACAATAAACATGACGTATGGATTATAAAAATGTCTTTATCTACAACTCTTCATAAAGTAATTCATATTGATGTATTTAATGAGAATCGAGGCTGCGCTTGTAAAATATACATTCAAATCTGGCTACACATAATGCATTACTGAAATTGGAAGATCTTTTCCGTTCGCTTCCAATCATTTAAAGGCTTTTCAATTCTCAATGGATTGTTTTCAAATTTTCAACACATGCATTTTGCATGTCGATGACAAATATTACATTCATTTCCCCGAAAGCTTTGTAATTAACAAGAAAGAAGTATTTTAAGTTATATATTCTTAGCCAATGAAATTAGCTCAACGCTTTCACAAATGGAAGTCAAAACTATTTGCTGCCATATTTGCCATGGCAACAAACAAACTATCGTTGAAAAGACAGATAAGAGAGGCGTGAAAATTGAATAGGTCTTTTAAAAAAAGAATCTAATGAAAGCAAGCAAAAAGTGACTCATTTTAAAGTAGGAATTTAATGGAAAAAAAAAGAGATTTAAAAAAGTAGGATTTAATTGAAAGAAAACAATGATGAAATATTTCCGACCTGCCGCTAGAAATAATAGCCAAAATGAAACAAATTAATACAACAGAATGTTATGAAATTAATGAAACTAAGATATCCACCGCAGTATCTTTTGAAACAAGCCTTCTTTTTCAAATCTGCGGTGCCATATAATCTCGCAGATACGAGTCCATTGTAAAACGGTTAGTGCCACTGCGCCATTTACTACCTCGCTCAAAACAGGTAGAAGTGCTTTGTACTTGTTTAGTATGGGTTTACAAACTCAACATTGTGGTTCACCGTTCTATAGCGAAACTGGCATCCTGGTATTTCAGGAATATGCCAGTAGGTACGTCAAAGGTCACTGTAAGTCGATGTTACCGGCAGAATTGATTGACGAACGCGTTCTTCGAGTGTGTTACGATCTCGAGAAGGTACGGCAGAAAAAAAACGAACGAAAGAAAAATCATTTGCTCAGACCTTCTGTAAATAATTTTCGTAATCTACTCCCGCACCGATCCCTTGTTCATCACAAAACTTACTCTCCTCTGCTCTTTGACACAACAGTAGATAAATAAAATTATTCTCCTGAAGGAAAGGGTTCCCCCTTCCAACCACGTGTCTCTTCTAATAGACTCAGACCCTCGGCATTATCTCCTGCTACAAGTCCGTTATATGCAGTCATAGAATTAAGGAAGTGGAGTTGCCATGACAAGGAACAGTTTCGACTTCTTCTGTGAGGACATTGGTTTAAAATTCGTTGGCTGAAAATATACGTAACTTTAATTGCTTCTAACTTCTTTAGGTAAAAAATTTCAAAATAATAACTACGATATTCGCCATCAGTATGCAAAACTATATCAAAAGCGCATGTTTTGAAAACTTCCAGATTAAGATTTGCGGTTGGAAGATAACGGAAATGATGTTAATTTATATTAGATTTCAATGACATGTTTTGAAAAGAAATAAAATGAAATTCTTACTTTACTATACTAGAGTTAATATCGATTTCAAATTTTGGCCTACGGCCAACAATTTGCGGTGAGAAGGTAAGTCGATTACATCCACCCTGATACGTAACTGGTACTTATTTTATCGACCACTGAAAGATAAAAAGCAGTCGACCTTGGCGGGATTTGACTTCAGAATGTGAAGACGGACGGAATGTCATCAAGCATCTTGCCTGGCATGCTAACGACTCTCTTAGCTTGCTGCTTTATGTAGATTTAATATTGGTTTCATATTTTGGCACAAGGCCAGCATTTTCGGGTGTGGGGTTTAATCGATTACATTGACCCCAGTGCTAAACTGGCACTTATTTTATCGACCCCAGAAGGATGAAAGGCAGAGCCTATCTCTGCGAAATTCGAACAAAACATAAAGATGGACGAAAATCCATAAAGCATTTTGCCTTGTGCTAACGATTCTGCCTGCTCGCGGCCTTAAACACGGTCTAATATTCTTTTCTACTCTAGAAACAAGGTCCGAAATTTTTGGGGAGGAGGCCAGTCGATTAGATCACCCCAGGTCGCAACTGGTACTTAATTTATCGACCCCGAAAAGATGAAAGGCAAAGTCGACCTCGGCAGAATTTGAACTCAGAACGTAAAGACAGACGAAATAGCGCTAAGTATTTCGCTTGGCGTTCTAACATTTCTTATTTCTTTATTGCCCACAAGGGGCTAAACATAGAGGGGACAAACAAGGACAGCCAAAGGGATTAAGTCGATTACATCAACCCCAGTGCGTAACTGGTACTTAATTTATCGACCCCGAAAAGATGACAGGCAAAGTCGCCCTCGGCGGAATTTGAACTCTGAACGTAACGACAGACGAAATACCGCTTAGCATTTCGCCCGGCGTGCTAACGTTTCTGCCAGCTCGCCGCCTTAACATGGTCTAATATTAATACCACTTCATGTTCATTTTAATAAAGTCTGAAGTACAGTTTGCTTGATTAATAAAGTAATTTAATTAATATTATACTAAATGCATCGTTATTGATTGGTTTCTGAAGTAATGTACTTACTGTGAAGTGTGTATATATGTATTTATGCATACATACCTTAACATAGTACATAGAATATTTTAAACTTCGCATAAAAAAAAAAGATAAATGCTATTATTTGTTGCTAATGCAAGGCTTATTGGCTCATACCTTCTCGTACTCATTTAGTTAATAATCTGCATATCATTGTTATGTTAATAAATTATTCATTCACCAACAATTTACTCTACTAAATTATATTTACATATTTTAAAGTATATGTGTGTAGAATTATTGACTTTTATTCCAAAAGATGTATTTTCCCGACCAGGTTTAAAATTTAAGTTAAAAAATTTAAGATAACTTTTTATTCGCATGGAACATTAAAAGCTACTGGAACCCTTGGTCGGAGGCATAACGTTTGTTGTCTACAGTTTAATATGTGAAATAGTGGTTGACTGAGCTGTATACAAACTGAGCTGTATACAAATAGTTGACTGAGATGTGGTATACAAATAAACAAACCACAGATCATTGAAATACGTCTCCTCTTTCGTGTTAAGATTCTGTTCAACATCAGAATACTTAGTGCTTAACGGATTAGTCCACGTAAAGCTATGTAAAACAAAATAACTTTTTACTCAGTCACAAGACAGAAAGAAGATTTCGAAACATATCTTCTGATTTATCATGCAATTAACCGTCGTAAAAAGTAGCGTCTGCAGGGTTTCACGGGAGATGCAAAAGCTAAGCTATTTTTGTATACACACGCACGCATATGTAGGCATTGGGTTCAATTTAATCGATTAGACCTCCTCCCTCAACATTGCTGGTCATGGACCAACATTTGAAACCATTATTATTATCATAATTATTATTATTTTGTTGCTGTTATCCATAATCTATTTCCTAAACTGTAATGAAATCCGTAGCAGGGAATGAATGAAAAATGTGACAAACTTTCTAGTCTTTGTTTTTATATATATGTATGTATAAAGAGAGAGAGAGAGAGAGAGAGAGAGAGAGAGAGAGAGGAAATTCAAGAACATTTAGAAAAATCAAATAAAATAAACAACAAAAATCTAAGGGATGTTTACAGTTAAGGGATGTTTACTATTAGGTAGAAGCGCAATGACGGAAACAGATATAAGAGAAAGTTATTGATAAACGGTATGGCGCTTCGGGCATAGTCTTTCGTCGTGTATTCAGAGAAAAGTTCAGACGAAGACAGGTGGTTTAGACGACAAACAGATGTATTAGTATAACGCTCGGGAAGTGAAAACGTCTTTAACGTTTCGAGCCTACGCTCTTCCACAGAAAGGAACACAGAAAGAAACAAGGAGAGAAAATAAAGAATGTGTAAGTGGCTAGCGATTTATCATGGTGAATGTATACATATATTTATGTATACATTTCTCTCTCTTCGCTGTTTCTTACTGAGGAAGGCTTAAGAACCAGAAACGCACCTAGGAGTCCGACAGCAGGAGATACTGATCAGATATTTTGGTTTTACACCTTTTACCATAAGTGAGATTTTTCTTTACAGTAACTGCAGTGCATTTGCCTTTAGAATTTGACATATCATATGTCACAGACATAATTTAACTAACCTGAAGTTCGTTTATTCCTCATCACTGCTTAGCTCTGATACCACTGTATAAATACATACATACATACATACATACATACATATATACATATATATATATTTACACACACACACACACACACACATATAGTGTGCGTGTGTGCGTGCATGTACACACGACATGCACGCAGTTATATATTCTTACCTTCGCTTTTTTGCGTTGTACTGAAGAAAATAAAGAGATTACATTATCGCTGACTGAGGCGTCAGCAGTAATTTTAGTGTAGATAATGGTGAATGGAGAAAGCTAAACAGATATACAGAGAGAGAGAGAGAGAGAGAGAGAGAGAGAGAGAGAGAGAAGAGGAAAAAGTGAGCCGGAGATAGATGCAAAGAGAAAACATAGTTGGAAAAAAAAGGCAACAACGAAAATACAGCCTCAAAAAATTATAGAGTATTGGCAGCTGGAATATCTTATATCGTAAATCTTCCCAATGAAAGTCGCGGTTAAACACAATAACTGCAAACACAGTCGTTTAACTCGAATATTGGGAAACTAGGCAAAGGAACCGCATGCTTCTAAGATCTGACATACTGAACATAAATAAAATCTATAGTCACTCTTCTAAATTTCGAGGGAGAGCATGAATGTTAAAACAGTTCTATTTCCTCAAGTCTTGGTTTTTGAGTCACCTCATCAGAATTGCTTGAGTAAGTTCTATGATCAAATGCGGTCGAGCTCTTACCCTACAGCCATTTTAGAGGTTTTGTACGACTAATTTTTTTTCCATACTCTTTATTTCTTCCACGGAGTTATAGCGGTGATATATATATATATAAATTTCTTCTGTATAAAACAGTACGATGAAACTGAGGTTTCTTTTATAATACTGCAATCATCATGTCACGAACATGAATTTTACTTTCAGACAAATTCTTATAGGTAAACTTTTTTAATGACAAAAAGTTCCCGGAAGATTTCTTTTTTCCAAAGGTCCTTTGAGTCTCTCCTAAAAACTCACAACGTATCTTTACTAACCTTGTGTTTTATACACTCACTGTCATTACGACATGGTATGCTTAGATACACATTTCCTACTATTACTACTTTCTTGTAGCTCAGGCGAGAACGCTGCATCGAGTTCATTTACTTGCTATTTTTTATAGTTCTTTATGCCCGGAGAGAAAAACAAAGAAAAAACCCTCAAAAAAACAAACAAACAAACAAACAAAAAATAAAGAAACTCTGTTTTCCTAGTATCGCAAGTGATGGGTTGTGATACATATATTCTTCGAGAATATAACAGTGTGTTGTTTGTAACAAAAACTGTTGTATACATTATTTTATACGTGAGTTATCATGTCTGTACGGCCAGTATATTGTTGATGTTTGCATTAGATTGTATATGTGTCACCGAGGCAGGTGATAGCTTTACGATC
>NC_068990.1:2015718-2018859 GCF_001194135.2 Octopus bimaculoides
TGTGTGTGTGTGTGTGTGTGTGTGTGTGTGTGTGTGTGTGTGTGTGTGTGGTATGGTTAGTTGGTTAGTTGGTTGGTTTGTCGGTTTGTTGGTTCGTTTATTAGTTGGCTAGTTAGTAATTTATTTAGTCAGTTTGTTAGTAAGATATTTATCTAGTTAATTATTTAGGTAGATATGAAGGTAGATATGTAGATAGGTGACTGTGTCATAGCAATGGAGTTTCATGATAACGTAACCGAAGAAATGGACCTGGTTTCGAACTTAGTTTGGCATTATGCTTTAAATCAAATGACATTTTCACAATAGATTGGATTGAAGGCAAGCTGGTATTGTTGCTTAGGCATCGGATGAAATGTTTTGTAACATTTGTTCCGGTTCTCACCATACTACCCACGGTGGTGCACCAGCATGACCGCAGCCACTTGGCTGAAACACATAAATAAATAAATAAATACTAAGTTCAAAATCGGCTAAAATCAACTCTAATTTTCGTTCTTTTGGGGGTCGATAAATAAAGTATTAACCCAAGGTCGTGGATTGACAGAATTGTTTAGAACGCCGGATGAGATATCTTGCTGTACCTGTTCCGGTTCTTTGTGCTCTGCTTTCAAATCACTTCTCCTTTAGCCTACATGGAAAAGGTAGCATTTTTCTCAAAAGATGGGACCGACAAGTACTATTAGTAACTGAAAATCCAATTGGAAACACAGTTCATTTTGTTCCATCACAAAATCAGTTGCAATTCAGTGGGATACAATGCTATCTAATCGTAGAATAGTTATATGAAACGTTGCATCTTTTATCAAGCATGGCAACATAGTGTTCCTTCATTTTCTTTCATGTCGGTGCTGTTGCTTAAGCCAATGTTAGATCATAAAATAGCGAAGTCGTGATCAAAAGCATACAAGTGACAACCAACGTGTCTTTCATTTTCTTTTTTGAGCGTAGAATATATTTAAGTAAATTATCCAATATTTCCTACCTTTAATAAAATAGATGAAAGTAAAAAAAGATGGGACTTTAAGTGGGATTGTCAGGCTACGTCTACGAAAGTTGGCGCAACAGACAAGTATTTTATCTGTTGACGATTTCTATATCTGTCACTTAATGCCATGAAGCAGAGTTAACTCTCATCCCTATATATATATCTTTGTGAGTGGGAAGAAGCCTTCATATTTTGAGTTTATATCTCTTTAGGATTGGGGAAATAGATTGCATTTTACGTTCGTGTTTTCATTACTTTAGGCAGGGGAAATAGATTGCTTTTTACATTTAGTTTTATCTTTTCTGTGGTGGTGCGTGGCTTAGTGGTTAGGGGTGTTGCACTCATGATCGTAAGATTGTGGTTTCCATTCCTGGATCGTGTGACGTGTCGTGTTCTTGAGTCTTGAGAAAAACATTTCGTTTCATGTTGCTTCATTTCGCTCAGCTGGCAAACGTGAGTAACCCTGCGACGGACTGGCGTCCCATCCAGGAGGGAAATAAGCACTCCATGAAAACTAGGAAACCAGCCCTATGAGTCTATATGATTTGGAAGGTACTTTCCCTTTTTTTATGCGCTTAGATCATGATTGATAGGATTAGGGCTGGCGAAAGAATATGTAGGGCTAGAGCTATTAACTTTAGATATTTTATTGTTTTCTTTGAGCTGCTTGGACATTTCTGCTGAGTAAAGATTAAATCAAATGCCCGAGAAATTAGAACTGTTGCTGATGTTTAACTCCGCGCCGGCCTTAATATAGCAGTCCTATGCTCAAAGGAATTTCAGCCTTAATATTTCTATAATATATCTGTAAAAGTATATATTATCAATGTGTCTCCCATATTTTTTAACGGTTATGAGTTATCTGAAGGAGATTTGTCTACATTTCTATAGACTGGGAAATCATAAAGTCTTGAGTGCTAGGACACATAGGGCCAGCTACACGGTTTTTTTGATGTGTAAGTGACTACACTCATGACAACAGCTTTTAATGGGACGTCAGTCCGTCGCAGGAAATTACCATTTACTGCCGAGTGGACTGGAGCAACGTAAAATGAAGTATTTTGCTCAAGAACACAATGCCCGCTCCGGGAATCGAAACTACAACTGCAAGATCGTCAGTGTAACACACCAACTACTAGGCCACGTGCCGTCATGCAGACTGAAGAGCTGTGTAGAATTTAGAGATCGCGAAAGTTCCCGTGCCGACGGTGGTAACCCTGGAATCAGGTAGTCCAAGAAGTGAGCTTGTGTTATAAATGGTGACTGGTAATAAAGTCACAAGAAAAGAATTCACTGAAATAATGTCAAAATTTTGGTAGTTTATGGGATCCGGACAAACCCCACTCGGGAAAAACCACCTCAGACAAAACCCCTGTAACTTCTTTCCTATGATTTTATTACCGTGACTTTTTTTCCTGTGACTTTTTTTTTACCATGGATTCGTTATAAATACCTACCGTTTTGGAGACTGAACTCAAGAAAAGTATCTCTAGTGAAGTGGACTACTGTCTCAGAAAGTTTTGTATGTTAAGTGCATGTTAGCTAGTTGTTAGCCACCTAGTTAGTTAGTTAAGTGCATGTTAGCTCGTGCATGTTGTACGTTAGCTAGAGCTGGCACTGTCAGGAGACCCAGTAGCTCTTATAAACGCAAGAGAAGTGAAGGACAAAATATTTCTTAGTGTTATATTAGTACGTTTAAAGTGTCTTGTAGAATCATAACGTTGGCTTTATGATCTGCATAGAAGCATATGGTTCTAACTGAAATAGTTAGAGGCTATTGTGTTGTTTCTACCTATTCAGATAATAATAAATACACTTTCTGTTTAGTAATGATAAGTAAAGAACATACATATATACATTCGTATAAACACAGACAAACAGACACACAACACGCACACACATACACACATATGCATATACATGCATACACACATACACACACATTTTATTGAAATAGTTTATCATGGTACTTGAGTTTAGGTTGACACTAATCAATTCAAATTTCGCATTTGGTTGCGTGAGTAGATATGTATTTATGAATACATGCTTAAGCATCAGATAAATGTATGCAGTTGACAATGAAATAAATGGATTTAATAGGAATCATGTCTGGTTTTCATTTAAAATTGTATTAGATCAAGAAATATATATATATA
>NC_068990.1:2018869-2024661 GCF_001194135.2 Octopus bimaculoides
TATATAGAGAGAGAGAGAGAGAGAGAGAGAGAGAGAGAAGAGAGTTTTGCTTCGTATTTTGTCTGTCATTTCAAGACAGTCTAAGATAGTGAAGTCCATAAGTTAATGACGCATGTAGAAACCTATGAGCTGTGAGAGTGCACCTTAGAGTTGCGATTCTTTGAGGTATAGGTCAGAGTGATATTGTTAGTATGGAGTGTGGTGCGTGAAACAATGTAGTGACCAGGAAGAGATGATGAATAGGTTAATATGATTATCTTACGCAGAGGAAATACATGGTTTGTTAGTTCACAAGCACATAAACTATTTTAGTAAGTGTTATGGCGATAATAATAATAATGCAAAACCTCTCCCACGTGACGAGTGTTATGCGCCAGTCGTTACAAATACTGTAAAGTAGGAAGTCGAGTCTTCGAAAAGTTGGCGAAGTCGGTTATAGATAGTTCGTATCTTTACTTGTCTAACTAGCAATACTGGTATATTGGAGTGGACGTTATAACAGTCCGACGTCGGATTACAACAGTGGCGACAAAGAATTAAGAAACTCACGAGGATTAAACAAACTCACAAGGGGTTTACGAATGTCATAAAAGTAATGTGACATTTCATGACAAAATGAAAACGGCAAAATATGAGTTAAAAAAATTCAGTAAATTTGTTCATCACAGAGTGGATGGAACCCTTCAAATTATAGAATACGCCCACAAGTGTTTGTATGGGAATATAGTTGGTTCAGTCGAAGGTTCGAATGCACCTGAAGGATTGAAACGAAGAATAAAATATTTATTCCCAGATGTTTTCTCGGATGAAGTGGGCTGCTGCACGAAAACGAAGGAAAAATTGTAAAACAAAGTGCAACACTTGTATTTAGGGCAAAACGTGATGTACCGTTCGCGGCGCTAGAACAGGTAAATAAACAACTTAAAAGACTTGAAAGACTAGGAATAATCGAGAAGACGGACCACTCATATTTGCGGTCTACTTAAAAAAAAAAAATAATAATTTATTACGAATTTGTGCAGATTTTTCAACGGGTTTAAATGATTACTTAAGTTCACATAACTACCGATTACCGAGTCCTGAGGAAGTATTTGCAAAATTGAATGGAAGGAAATTCTTCTCAAAATTAGACCTCTCAGAGGCACACTTACAAATCCAAGTAGAAGAAGAATGCTAACATTTATTAGCCATTAACACGCACCGTGACTTATTCAAATTTAAGCAGCTTCCCTTCGATGTAAAAGTGGCTCCTTCCATATTTCAACAGGTAATGGCTACAATGCTGGTGGACTGTGATTTTGCTATCGCCTATTTAGACGATATCGTAGTAAAAAGCGAATCAGACGAACAACATGTAGAACACGTAAAAAGGGTATTCAAAAAGGTAAGAGAATACTGCCTTAAGCTAAGCGAAGAAAAATGCGAGTTCTTTCTGTGAAAAATGAAATACTTGGGTCACATAATAAGCAAAAATAGACAGAAACCGGATCCATCCAGAGCAACTGCGATAATATGCCCACGCCGAATAATGTGACTATGATACAAGTATTTTGGGGATTAGTAAATTACTACCAAATTTATATTCCCAGTATACAAAATGTAAGGGCCACGCTAAATGATTTGTTAAAGAAAAATGCAAAATACTGCTGGACTGATAAGTGCCAGAGGGCATTTGACGAATAAAAAAACATTTGAACATCGAACTTATCGATAACGCATTTTGATCCGAAGCTGGATATTATAGTCACTACAGATGCGAGTGATTATGGTGTAGGAGCAGTGCTTCTGCGCAAATATGACAATGGGAGTATAAAGGCAACAGCCCACGTGTCACGATCGTTATTGACAGCAGAAAGGGACTACAGCCAAATAGAAAAGGAAGCGTTAGCAATTATATTTGGTGTAAAAAAAAATTTAATACATTTATTCATGGAAGATATTTCTGTCTACAAACGAATCATCGTCCACTACTGTCGACATACGGTCCTAAAAAAGGAATACCAACACACACAATTAATAGACTACAGCGATGGGGCACCATATTATTGAATTATGATTTCAAAACAGAATATTTACCGTCAGAGAAACTAAAACATTCGAAGATACAGTATGCGGTATGCGAATTACTGGTGACCCTAGAAGGCATAAAACGAAATGCGGAAAAGGACAAATTCATAACTGAAATGAAAAGAATACTGTGGACAGGAAAAGTAAATAGGAACAGGATTGATGCGAAACGAAACGAAGCCGTGAACCTACACTCAATCGGTGATAGTGTACTGATCTATGCATAAAGAGTAGTAATACCTGAAACCCTGCAAAAGAAAACGGTGGGGGAATTCCATGTTGGACATTCTGGTATTTGGGGGATAAAAGCTTTAGTGCATAGCAACGTGTGCTGGCCAAAAATAGATAGAGAAATTTAAAGTTTAGTGAACGGCTGCAGAGGATGTGCTCTAGCAGCAAAATTACCGACGATAAAAAAGTGAATTTTGACCAAAAGCAGGTGTCCCGTTGTCAAGACTACACATAGATTTCACTGGTCTCTTAAACGGTTCATACTACTTAGTGATAGTAGATGGTTTCTCTAAATGGACAGAAATCTGTAAGTGTAAAAGGCCAACATCCTCAATTACGACAAACTTTTTACATGAGTTGTTTGCAACTGGAACACAATTTGTATCTTTTGAGTTTAAAAAGTTTTGTAAAACATTCCCTGTAGAACATGTAACTACGGCGTCATGCCATCCCAGATATAACGGATAAGCAGAACGCTTTGTCGATACGTTCAAGAGAACCCTGAGAAAGTCCGTGACGGATGAAGTAGCTCTGCAACAGTTCCTAAAAGTATCCCGAGTGACACCAAATCCAAACACCAGCAGATATGTCACCAGCGGGGCTGATTTTTGCGAGGAAAATAAAATGCTTTTTCGACAAATTGCTACTTGGTATGAAAAAATAAATTGTAATGGATAAGAGAGCAAGATATTTCAAAATTGGTGAAAATGTATTTGCTAGGGCACATAAGAACGGAAAAGAAAGTTGAGAAGACGGCGTGATTACCAAACGCATAGGAAAAATGCTATACTTGGTAAAAGGAAGAAAATGGGTATACAAGAGACACATAAATCAACTAAAAAAAAAAACATTCGTTGAGAGCGAACCAATGGAATGATTATGTGATACTTTTCAAGTACCAACGGTACTACAAATAATTGAAGCCAGACACACGAGCGAAAGAAAAAGAAAATGTTCGGAGTTCCTGGAAGTAGATACCAAATTTGTAACTGTATGAAAAAAAAAAAGGGAGGTGGAGTGATGCAAAAATTATTGTTAATAAAAAGGAAGTTACATTCCCTAAGAGAAAAAAGACAACTTTAAACGGAGATGTTATGGGGATAACAACAACAACAACAATAATGATAATAATAATAATAATAATAATAATAATAATAATAATAATAATAGAACACCTCTCCCACGTGACTAGTGGTATGTGCTAGTCATTACAAATACTGTAACGTAGGAAGCCGAGACGTCGGCAAACTTGGTTATAGATAGTCGTATCTTTACTTGTCTAACTAACAATACTGCTATACCGGAGTGGACATTATAACAGTCCTACGTTGGATTACAACAGCAAGGATAAAAAACACTGGGAATTTTAAAGAAGCGTTAACTGCACATAGGTTTTGCCATAGTTACAAACCTCAATTAAAAGTCGACCTTGAATTTGGATATGTAGAAATGATTAAAAATTTTTTGTTCTCGAGTGCATATTTTATGCTCTATTCTATTCCATTAATTGTTGGTATTAATTCCTTTTGTATTCACCTCTTTGCGTAAACCATCCTACGTATTACGATTTTATGCCCAGAGTTGTTCTTTTCCTAATTTTACTACCTCCTAAGCTTGCTGAGGCCAGATCACTTGTTCAGTTATAGCTGTTCTGTGGGTAAAGAAGTACCCTTTCCTAGAGACATGCTTTAGCAAATGCTAAAAGATACTCCACAGTCTAACAGCACGTCAAATGAATGTGTAGAGCCGTGGTTGCGTCTGAGGATACCGGGACACAACCTAGAGAATGGGTACGATTTTTTCATTTTTTTTATATAACTTTTACATAACTTTTGGCCAAATATATGTTCATCAAGCTGTGGTCATTAGTATTTCAGCCGCATTCTTAGCAAATTTGACATACATTAATGTCAATTTGGTAAATAAACCATAATAAAGATATTGTTAATTTGTAGACTGGAAATATTTCTACTAGTGAAGTTTACAAAGCAGAAATTGGTAAAGTATAATAGGCAGAACTACCAAATAAATAGTAGAGGAAATAAGATTCAAGTGACATTTGATTCCTGTTGAAATACGAGACCGATTTTTAATTGCCTGAATCTACATTCTATAACGCAATTAATTCTCATAGACTGAATTTTGCTAAATCTACAATTCTCAATTGACTTTTACCAACTCAGCACAAAACAGATGCAGATAGATACACACATATATGTATTATATATTATATGCTATGATATCATATATATATATATATATATATATATATATAAAGGCATGTCCGGCCCAGCGGACATGTCGCAAGGTTCACAGACAGCAAGTGGATCCATGCAGTTTGCCAAGTGGTTTCCAAGAGATCGAAAAAAGGCCACTTGGAAGGCTGTACGGGGATACATAGACGAGGTAGTTAAGCGATTTGGGAAAGATGGGTATAAATTGCAAGTCTTTTCGTGCGTAGAAAAAGGAAAAACAAATAAAAAGCTGATAACCAATCAAATAGGTCATAATGCAAATGTGGATTATATACACCCGTCTTCTCCACAATTAAGCAGTGTGTCAATAAGCTACACCCGTCTTCTGCTGACGAAAGTATGTTGTGTCAATGAGCCACACCCGAAAGTAGTAGTCCGAGATTTATCCTGTTACATGTTTCAGTCATTAGACTGTCTGTGGCCATGCTGGGGCACGGCCTTGAAGAACATTTAGCTGAATAAATCGACCCCAGTACTTATTTTTTTAAAGCCTGGTAATCATTATGTCGGTGTCATTGGCCGAACCGCTAATTTATGCGGACGTAATCAACAGTAGTCTCACACACACACACACACACACACACACACACAGAAACACACGCACTTACACGCATACACACACCTGACTGGCTTCTTTCATTTTTTCTATCAAATCCACTCACAATGCTTTGATCAGCTCACAGGTATAGAACGAGATGACATGAAATGGGACTGAGCCTGGGGCCATGTAGTTGGAAAGGGATCTTTTCACACTAGCGCAGCGACGCTTTGAAGCTATTCACTCATTGGGTCGTACGTATAAATATATACTTACTACACACACAAACATACAAACACTACGAGAAAAGGCAAACAAACAGTAATCACTGCGACCGTCATCAAATGACTAAGAACGATAATCTCAAGATATCTACAAGTTTATGGAATTAACATATCATTAAGGAAAAGATATGCTGTCCTTTACTTTCATTTTCAGTGGCATAAACACATCTGTGAACACGCGTTCCTGCATCAAAAGACGTCACCCACACACAGTGCCCAAAGTTGCTTGCATCCAGCTAAATCCAGAAATTTCTTGAGTCCATGAGAAAGTGAAAAGGACATGCAAGCTGGAACAGGAAGTGTATATTTAAGCATACGATATACTGACCATAATACTAACCTAAGAAAATATACTCATACAAATATGTCAAGTGGAGGAAAAATGGGCTAATTGGAATATACATATAAATACATACA
>NC_068990.1:2025129-2030429 GCF_001194135.2 Octopus bimaculoides
ATATATATATATATATATATATATAAAATCTACTGCTCCGTGATATATATGTATGTATATAATTATTGTCCACCCATTATAATTCTACAAAACAGTAAGAAATATGTTGAAGGCAATTAAACGATAATGAGGAAAGTGGAGTATAGAAATTAAATGTTGGTAAATCGGATGAAGCACAAGTAGAGATGGAATATGGATGGACGTTTTGATATGTGCTAATGTGTAGGAAGTTTATATATTTATTTGTGTGTACGTGCCTGTGTCTGCGTGCGTGCTTGTGTGTGTGTGTGCGTGTTTGTTTGTGTGTGTGAATGTAAGTATATAGGCACATACATATGTACAGTTCGAGTAGTTTTTGTAACTTGAAGTTCGTCTCCTACTCTTCTACCACAATATCCACACTTCAACATCGATAGTTCTTCAATTGCCTTGACACCTATTTTTAACATTATTAGGGCAATTATGATTATGAGAACAATATTTCTTTATGTGCCTATTAGACTATTTTTTTCCATCAATCAGTATGTTATTTTGTTCAAAATAGATATATATTTTACAGTAAGCATAGAAAAGGGTAAAAACTGCATTTGGTTATGAATGACGATGGGATTTCACCTAGTAAGTTCCTGTCCAAGGCACAAATCCGTGTAAGGTTATTTATGGAAGATCAGCAGTCATCTATGCGTACTTGTCTCCCCTCTTCACGCTAACGAGGCTATCCAAGGGAAAGGCAAAGGGGCCGATGCAGCTAGGCCCCTGTGACGTTGCAACTAATTTCTACAGCTGAGTGAACTGGAACAACGTAAATTAAAATATCTTGCTCAAGAACACAACGCAAAGCCCGATCCGGGAATCGAACTCACTACCTCATGTCTGTGAGCCCGATGCTCTAACCACCGAGACATGCATCTTCTCATAGTACGCATAGCGTTTACTTAAATACATCCTTCATATAATCCATTTTTGTCATAACACAAAACTTCATTGTAATTCCCATTCTAGGCCCGAACTCTGGCATTAGCCACTCTCTTCCCTCCACTGCTTCTTCTCACAATGTGACTGGAAAATGGTCAATATCGGCGGTATTTCCGCAAGGTGTGCTCATTCTTCTTCTTCTTCTTCTTCTTCTTCTTCTTCTTCTTCTTCTTCTTCTTCTTCTTCTTCTTCTTCTTCTTCTTCTTCTTCTTCTTCTTCTTCTTCTTCTTCTTCTTCTTCTTCTTCTCTTCTTCTTCTTCTTCTTCTTCTTCTCCTCCTACCCCTCCCCCTCCTCCTCCACAGATGAGGCCCTGATCAATTTAGATCACTCTATATCTTTCGATAGGGTCGACCATCTATACCTGGCGGTGGTCCTCAAGGCAGCTGGTTTCGGGCCTGTATTCAGCGGCTGGATCGCTACAATGCACAGTGACACCTGTTCAGTCGTGAAAGTGAACGGTCACATCTCAGAGCCGTTCGACATCATGCGCTCGGTCCAGCAAGATTTCCCCCTCTCGTCTCTCTTGTGCGTACTGACTCACGAGCCACTACTACAGAAACTGGAGGTGTTGAGAACTATCTCGCGTGACCTAGGATGTGCGAGATGCGTGTCAGCATGTGCTAACGACGTCACCGTGGTGGTGTCGGATCGGATCATAACCACATAGAAATGATCAGCACGCCCTCAGGGACTACGAGGCGGTTTCAGGAAAAATCAGTGGGCTTGCGGCTCGGCACCTGGAAAAGTAAGTCCATGCCATCCAAATGCGTCGATGGGCGCTAGACGGTCGATCCAGTTACATTGCTCGGGGTCTGGTTCAGTCCGGATCTTCAGATGGACAAAAGCTGGGGACGAGGTAATGAGCAGGGTGATTACTCTCACCCAGAAATGAGCCGAGAGAAAGCTATCCCTGAAAGGTCGGGCAGAGGTGGCTAACACGTATATCGCGTCCGTCATCTACTATCACTTGACCGACATACCTTGTCCTGGTCACCGTCTGATTACGCTGGAGCTTATACTCTTCCGCTTCTTATGGAAGAGACGCGTCCCGATGGTTAGGCGGTTTATCTGCTGTCAGCACCCGCTGCGTGATGGCCTGGGCATGACGTGATTGATGATGTGCAGAGATACGGTGAGGCTGCCACATTTCCAGTGCTCCCTTAACGGTGAATCAGACACCGTTCACCAGACACGTATTTCATCTGCATTGTTGCTATTTTCATTTAGTCTACTGTGAGATATTTGTGTCCTTATTTGGCTAATTTCAGCGTCAGTTAAGCTGTTATCTTTATCATTACTTAATTTATTAGCATCTATATATCTGCGTACTTCGTTGCCTACGATGTTCCTCCATGAAGTGTATCTTTGTCCAATGAGGTTATTGTTTGGGCTGATGAGTAGAAAGCTTTCAACTCGTCTCCTTAATCCTCTCTATTTCATTTTATGCATTTTGCCTTCGATGATATTTTTAGAGGCGTCACTACAGGTCCCGGGTTATAATTATCCTGGTTCTGGCTACCTGGTAGATAGTTTTTAGAGTGTTTACTTCAGCAGCGCTTTTTCGACCCCCGTCTGGTTACCCACTGGTACCTTGTTGTGCCGAGGGATTACCGATTCGGCATGAGTCTTGCCTTGTCATTAAAGCATTGACGGTGACAATATTAGACAGGTCTGTTTGTACAGAATTGACATTTTGGCATCACACCGCTTCCTTTTTTTTTCCGAATGGATATATTTGTCATATTTTAGGTTGAAGGATCGGAAATTGCCTCTGTTTTTATTATTATTATTATTATTATTAGTAGTAGTAGTAGTTGTAGTAGTAGTAGTAGTAGTAGTAGTAGTAGTAGTAGTAGTAGTAGTAGTAGTAGCAGCAGCAGCAGCAGTAGTAGTAGTAGTAGCAGTAGTATTAGTATTACCCTTCTCTGCAAAAGACGGACGTCAGTAGGACTGATCACTGTGTCTGTCCACAAAGAAACCGCAAAAAGTAGAAAGATCATTGCGAATGTTTGTCTATTGTAGTGGTTAACTGCCTAATTGTATTTGAACATAAACAGCAAAGAGTTTGATGATTCCCTTGGTAAGCAGACGAGACTTTGAAAAATTAACATATGTCAAGTTGGACTTCGGTAATCATTTCATATCACCCTTTGGCAAATATAGCAAATAAACTTAACCACGAATTACCGCACTCTATCAAAGTTTGAGAGAGAGAGAGAGAGAGAGAGAGAGAGAGAGAGAGAGAGAGAGAGAGAGAGAGAGAGAGTGGAAAAGATTGAACAAGAAACAACGATAGGTGTCCATGTCAGCCATATATAGCAACAGTATCACAGTATCTTGTAGAAAAGGATACTGATATATAATCAAGAGAAAGGCGGTGAGCTGGCACAAACGTTAGTACGCCGGGTGAAATGCTCGGCGGTATTTCGTCTGTTTTTGCGTTCTGAGTTCAAAATTCCACCGAGGTCGACTTTGCCTTTCATCCTCTCGTGGTCGATAAATGATGTGCCACTTGCGTACTGGGATCGATCTAATCGACTGGCTCCCTCCCCAAAAATTTCGAGCCTTGTGCCTAAAGTAGAAAAGAAAAGAAAGCGGCGAGCTGGCAGAACCGTTCGGACGCTGGACGAAATGCTTAGCGGTATTTCGCCCGTCGCTACATTCTGAGTTCGAATTCTGCCGAGGTCGACTTTGCCTTTCATCCCTTCGTGGTCGATGAAATAAATACCAGTTACGCACTGAGGTCAATGAAATCGACTATCCCCCCTCCCCCAAATTTTAGGCCTTGTGCCTAATGAAGAAAAGAATATTAAAGGCGGCGAGCTGGCAGAATCGTTAGCTGCCCGGATGGAATGCTTAGCGGTATTTCGTCTGTCTTTATGTTCTGAGTTCAAATTCCGCCGAAGTCGACTTTACCTTTCATCCTTTCGCGGTCGATAAATTATATACCAGTTGCGTACTGGGGTCGATCTAATCGACTGGTCCCTTCCCCCAAAATTTCAGGCTTTGTACCCAGAGTTGAAAAGATATATAACCAAGAGAGTCAAGAAGACACAGACATTTGATTGCTGTAAACAGTTTATCTCAGAAGATTGTCCAGAAAGTTAATGCGAAACACTCATCAGTAATCTACGAGAGTATTTGATTTGTTTTAATGTCTTACGTTCTGAGTTCAAATCCGCTTATAAACAAATTTTCTATTCATCCAACTAGGGTTGGCAACATAAAATACCAGTCAAGTAACTTGGGCCTTTAAATTTGTAGCCGTGTTAGAAATTCATGCTATTACCAACCCGATATCACTACACATATTTACTTACACTAACAATCGACATTACTGTTACAACATTACAATGTCACCGCTTCAACATCATTTTCATATCAATAACTACAAATCCACGTCGTTGACACAAAAGCATTCTCATGACAACGTTATGTATGCAGCAGCATAGCAATTCGTTCTTTGTCACCCTATTTTGCTGTTTTTTGTTACATGGGGCATTTGCGCGCGCTGCCGATTTCTTATAGCATTTTAAGACATTTCAGTAAAAAAAATAAATAAATAAATAAATAGACGATATTCGCTAATGTCTGTTTTGCCCAAACGTCTCGCTAATATCCTTGCCGATTCTCATTAGCGTCCATCGACACATCTCCAACCAATTATGTACGTATGCACTTTGGTAGGTGGTTATGCATGAATGCATGCATATATTTATTTATATATGTATGTATGCATGTATGCGTCTGCATGTATGCTTGTGTATGTATGTGTATACTCACATATAAATACTCTGGAAGTCATTTCGTGTCCGAATACAGTGACTTGTAAATTTCTTGGAAAACAGCAAAGGGAGAGTATCTTCAGTAGCAGAGTCAATGGTTACTTCCTGATTTATGCAATCGTTAGGTGTGGATTGCTATCCTAAGAAAGTGAACGATCATCAGGTTTTATGTCAGATTTTCTTCCTTCACAAAATTTATTACAACACATAGGAGTCTTCACAACAAGTAGTCTTGCTGCATGCTCGTACACTTATCACGAATGTTTCTAAGGCCCACGCACATTTGCTAGATAGTCGGTGAGCATATATAAGGTTCATCGCCCGTTTTGGCCTACTGAGTTTAAAGCAACCGTCATCACTAGGCAAGCATAGAGTAACCAATTTAGTCACCGATGACCAGACAATCCAATATTTGTACAGAAATGCATATCATCTGTAGTACCGGTGAATGAAATGAAATGCAGACTTATACTAATATCCATCTATCTATATATATACATACATATATATATATATATATATATATATATATATATATA
>NC_068990.1:2030600-2032505 GCF_001194135.2 Octopus bimaculoides
ATATATATATATATATATATATATATATATATATATACAGACATACATATATATACATACATACATACATACATATATATATACGTACATACATGCATACTGATTGGAGTAATGATTGCAAAAACCTATCGTCTGTATTTGTGCGTGAGAATGTGTACGCGTGCGTAGGTGTGTTACTTACATAGGTTTCAGCCATTACTGATCCAAGCCATGAATAACCTAATACCACCATTTGGAGTGGTCGTTTAAATTATCTTTTGAGATGTCATAGCCTGCTCGAGTTCTGAGTTGCTGTTTGTCGAAATCTATCCATATGTTCTTGACTAGAAAGAATTTGTCTAGATACTGTTTAAATCTAATGGAGTGACTTTCTTCAATTTCTGTGGGGGATAAATGATAAATACTATTGCATCATTTGAGATAAAACACAAACAAATTGTGCTGCATTGTTGTTATATGATGTGAGTTCGAATTTTGTAACAGGCGTATAGCATTGGGTGTGCCTGCTTATGGATGACTTGTAAAATTGATACCGGTATCGATTATATAACATCCAAGAAACTATTTTCCCCATCGTACAAAATCGTACAAATGATGTTGTGTTCATGGCAGCATTACACAGAATATATTTTGAACTTTTTGAGGCGGTCCTGGTAATCATAGACTGTCATCGCATTTATTTTATGTGATCAACGTATCAGGTGCTATAATTCACATAATGTTTTGCTTTGAATACGGAGAACACAGTTGGCAGTACAATTTAAATGACGTGTGTTGGAACTATCTCCCATAGAATAGAAAGTGTCATTGAGGCAGTGCAGAAGCTGTGACAGGCAAGACCTATAGTAATACAGATCATTTCTCTCTAGGAAGGCAGTTATATTTTTTTATCACACCAACTTCTAGTGTATTTAGATGATATGATAGGTTAGTGAGATCGGATAGTAATCACTGCCAGCCATTTATTTCAGTGTTTTAAAAATTAGGATGACAGACAAGGATAGTCAGTGTTCAGGTATAAATCCTATGACCAACAGTTTCCTACATAGAATAACCAGAGTAGAAGCTAGATGATGTTTGCACTCCTTCATGACACTAGTGAGGAAGATGACACGATCGACTACTAAAATACTTCACCTTTAAAAATTGTCACAATGTTGCCCATTGTGCCGAAAGTTATGTCAAGAGGATATACAGTGAATTTAATTCATTGATACTGCATAGTTCAGCTACATCAAGATCATTAAGCATAAACCAGTAGTGTGTCTATAATATATAATTATGTATATGTATATAAGCACATTCAAACACACAAGTGCACATAAACAGGTATATAGCAATGTACATAATTTTTTTATAAAAGCACGCAGACGCATACATATGCATACATACAGGAACATACATAAATGCATATATATATATATATATATATATATATATATATATATATATATATATATATGAGAGAGAGAGCCAGACAGAAAGGAATACATGTAAATAAGTAGTTATATACATATAGTTAGTAAGACTGATAAATAGACGCAAAGAATTTTACAGTGGACACTTTAGGACAGTAGAATCATTAATGTTAGCTAGCTTTAGAACTTCAGATTTCTCATTGTCGCATTCTACTTAAAAATATTACAGGAAACTTAGTCAATTTGCCTGGAGACTTAGACATTTGATAATGACAGTAGCTTGTTAGTGTTGTTTGATGTTGCTGCCATCGATCTCCATTGAAACAGCCCAGCAAGTTCGCTGTGTTTGATTGTGACTTTTATTTTTATCAGCGATAATCCACCATGAAATTACTCGAGCTCACACACACACGCACTAACACACACACAAACACACACACACACACATACACACACACACACACACATGCAAACCTACACATTCACA
>NC_068990.1:2032515-2032698 GCF_001194135.2 Octopus bimaculoides
CACACACACACACACACATGCAAACCTACACATTCACACAAGACAGGTTGTGTGTGAGATCTGTCGTGGTAACGAAAGAGATTGTACATCAAACTTTTTATATGGTTTAAACGAAAATTGTTACACCAAAGTTATTTGACATGCAGCACTACATCTAAAGAGAATAGGTACGTATATATATAT
>NC_068990.1:2032987-2034704 GCF_001194135.2 Octopus bimaculoides
TATATATGTATATGTATATATACATATATGTATATATATACGTGTGTGTGTGTATACACATACACACGCACATAATTTGGAGAGCGACCCAACAATGCTGATAATCTGAAGGCGTTATGTAAGGTGAAACAGGTTGGTGCAGTATAAAATCTCAAACAATCTCTTTAATAGCATTTTAGGTTAAATTAGCGAGTTGTGAGGAAGGGTTGTCGTGTTGCAGAAACATGGCGTTTCATCGGTCGGGTCGCTGCAGTTGGATTGCCCATTAGGTGAAGGTCACGGGCAACCCATCTGCTCGGCCAATTTCCCATTGGATTGGCGCTAATCCTCTAGAACAGTGGTTCTCAACAGGAGTCCATATAAGATTTTTTGGGTGAGAGGTAGGTCACAAAAGCAATATAATAAATTTGGGGTCCATGGTAATATTTTAGAGGCCATGAAAAAGCTGTGGTCCAGACCGTTAAGTTGTTTGTGCAATAAATTCGTTATACATAAAACATTTTTACAATATTTGTACAAGTCATAATAATGCTTAATTATAAAAACACAATAGGAATTTTTAAACCTCGAATGGCTTTGGGGTTCCACACAAGTAAAATAGGAATCAAAAGGGTCCCTATGTAGAAAATGGTTGAGAAACCCTGCACTAGAATGAGCTCTTTCAATTAATCCAGATTGAAGTTAACAGATGAACCGGAATGCGGAGAAAACTACTTCTGTGAACTTCTTTTATTAATAATGCTCTATCTGTATTCGATACAAATATCACGACCAGCTTTGGCAACTTTGGAACTTTGACTGAAAGCGAAGAGAAACAGGTGGCAAAATTGCTCATGCATTTACTTGTCATTCCGTAGTCATGTGTTTGAAGTTTTTTTCAAAACGATAAGCAAAATTTATAGAGGAAGCACAAATCTACAGATAAAAAAATATCTGTGTTAATTTTCCGTGTCAGTTCAATTAAATTCAAATAATATTAGAAAGAAACGAGCTCATTTATCCGAATTGTGTGTGTGTGTGTGTGTGTGTGCATTAGTATAATGCACTCGCACGTGAGAGAGAGAATGAGAGTAACATATGTACATACATACATTCATACACACACACACACACACACACACACACACACACACACACACACACACACACACACACACACACATATATATTTACAAATAGAAAGGAACGCAGAAAAAGGGTGCCTCCTTGAAATATTCCTCTTCTAATGGGGATGTCTTTTGTTTTTAAAATTCTCTTTTTCGTTTGTAGCTGCAAAATGGTTTGTCGTTTACTCATTGCAGTTTTTATGTATTTTTTCCATTATTGCAATTGTTACCTAACTCATAGCTAATATTTCTGGGATTCACGTGTATGGAATAATCGTTAAAAGCCTTCCAGTAGTCAATCCATACCATACTCAGATTCGTTTCCCTTCGGCAGTTTTCAGTTATGACTTTGTTGATAAATAACTTCTCTTTATAGCCATATGAGCCTGGGGCAGCATACTTTCTTTTCTTTTGGAAACAATTTGTTTTCTTCCAGATATCATAGGCGCAGGAGTGGCTGTGTGGTAAGAAGCTTGCTTTCTAACCACATAGTTCTAGGTTCAGTCCCACAGCGTGCTTTGTGGCACCTTGGGCAAATGTCTTCTACCATAGCCTCAGGCCGATCAAAGCCTTGTGAATGGATTTGGTAGACATAAACTGAAAGAAGCTCG
>NC_068990.1:2034714-2041104 GCF_001194135.2 Octopus bimaculoides
TATATATATATATATATATATATATATATATTTATATATGCGTGTGTGTGCGTGTCACCACCGATTGACAATCTGTGTTGACGTGTTTACGTCACCGTAACTTTGCAGTTCGGCAAAGCGACTGATAGAAAAAAACTGGGGGTCGATTCGTTTGACTAAAATTCTTTAAGGTGGTGCCTTAGCATGGCCGCAGTCTAATGAACGAAACAAGTACAAAAGTAAAAGAATAAAAGTATATCTGCTTACTCCTGCAATATTATTTCAGTAAAGGCTTTGTAAGTTGCAGTGAGACATAGTTCTGTGGGTTTTTAGCTGATTTTGTTTTGCAATTTCTTTATTTTTCTGTGTAAGTTCATGTTATTGCAGTTATAACCAAATATATTACAACTACGTCCATTTTGTCTCGTGTTTCAAGTTCCACATTATCGAATTCGTTCCTTTATTAAATCGAGAGTACGATGTACGCAGATCCGGTTGCTATTTCTAGCAGGTCGTCGACTTCTTAGGTGGCTATATCCCTCTCCCGTTGTTGTAGTTGTTGATGCTGTTTAGACCCCCAGATCAGTTCTGGTGTTATGAATAACTAAGATTACCGAATGTGAACTTAATATTTTGAAGACGCCAAGGTGTGATTTCAGGAGCAGTTGGCTACTTATTATTGCACGTCGAACAGCCAATTAGAAGCTCCTTCATAAACTTGTTAAGCCAGGTATCGATTCCTTGACAGCTTCGCTTTTAAAAACATCGCTATTGCTGCGGACGTAGTCGTTAATGGGATTTTCGTTATCGTAGTTGTTATCTTTTACTCGGTATTGTTATATTTATTGTTAAGTCCGAGCCCAGTTTAGGTTGCGCAAACCTATAATCAAAGGCTTTCCATCCGTGTCCATCACTTACTGTTCCCAGACCTACTGCAACTAGGCGTATCCAATTTGTCCTTTGCATTTTGGTAGTGTATGATATCAAACAGTACGAAAATATAAGCATGAAATATAACCGCTATTTCGATGTGACAGGTTAAGCTATCTTTGAGAGGCTTCGTCACAGAATGAATGCTGTTGTTAACATGGAAAATTAGTGTGAAACGGAGAGCTGGCATGATCGTTAGTACGCCGGGAAAAATGCTTAACGGCATTTCGACCGTCTTTAGATTTTGAGTTCAAATGCCACTGAGGTCAATTTGGCCGTTCATCCTTTCGGTGTCTATAGATTACATACCAGTTGATCACTGGGGCCGATGTCACCGACGAGTCTCTTTAGCCCCAAATCGTTGGCTGTGTGAAGAGATTGAGTGGTTATATGGAATTGCACTGTCGGTTCATGGGTTTTAAGGTAAAGTACTTTTGGCTTTTATTTCATTATGCTTGTAATGATACGATGAAACTTGAACAAATAGTTAAAAAGGTTACTTCTCAATTACAAGCTCCCGAATTCAATCCCTCCGCGTCGTCTCCTCCACAATTGTCTTTTACAATAGCCTTAACACAACTCAAGCTTTGTGACTTATATTTAGTAGACAACATCTACTCAGTAGCCCGTCAGGTGGTGCAAATGATCTAACGGGTAATTTAAAAATTCGGTCCTGTCACATACTGTGTTTGCTGAATTGTGTCAATACGTACCTGTGGAATACTTGGAATACTTTCTCACTAAGATACTAATTTAACGAAGGAATTAATTCAGTTGGTCAAATAACTAACTGAGATCATACAAGCCATAACTAAACAGCTGTCGAGAATTGGTACAAGCAGACGTAGAAATGCTACTTGGAAAAGGAAAAATAAACGTCCTACAATAGTAGAGAGAAAGACAGACAGACAACAAGAAACACAGAGAGAGAGAGAGAGAGAGGCAAACAAACAAGTAGTGCGTGAGAATGATATACGTAGATACATAGAGAGATAGAAAGAAAGAGCCAGAGAGAAAGAGAGAGAGGGAGACTGAGAGGGAAAGACAGAGAGAGAGAGAGAGAGAGAGAGAGAGAGAGAGAGAGAGAGAGAGAGAGAGAGAGAGAGAGAGAGAGAGAGAGAGAGAGAGAGAGAGAGAGAGAAAAAGAGAGAGAGAGAGAGCGAAGGACTGATTTACTACAGACCTACCGAGGTTGACGTGATTTATTAGCCACAAGTCAAATTTGGTAAAAAAACTCTATGAACAAAGATGTTCTAATGTGACCATCCTGTCTGATTTTGACATCAGGGACTGACTACATTGTCTATAAAATGATAGGTCAGTGGAATTGAGCCATATTTGGTTGCTGTTTCTAGTTTGTTGAGCATCCACGTCACTACTCGTCTCCCCCACTTCTCTCTTCTTGGTTTGCTCAGAAAATTGGAGTTAGGTCTGGCGGATCAAGATTAACCGTAGCCAGCTAACGAGGTGTCCTCTCGTGACTCATCTGGGGATAAACAAAAACAACAACAACAACAACAACAACAACAACAACAAAAACGACCATAACACCACGAACAATATAACATCAACACGGACAGCAGCAGCAACAACAACGAATTCTCTTATATCTGAAACTATAGAGAAGAGAATTGATTAAAGTCTTCTGTAGTAAGAGTTACTTTGAAAAATTTAACAAATAAATAAATATATAAAAAGGAAAGACTGAAAGAAAAAAGAAGAAACAGAAATTATTTACAAATTATTGACGGTGATATTAATTTTCATAAAACTGGATAACTTTGTAGACAGTTATTTGGAAATTTGAAATCCACTTTCATTGATAATCATGCCACGTAAATAACTAAATTGAATTCTTCTTCATAGAAAGACTACCTACTTGAGATTTTGTTTGATATTCCATCCAAAACAGTGTACCGTTCTTATAATACAACTTTTCTGTTTACATATTCAAATTTCTATTTGTTTCGTTTCTTTTTTTTTAATTTTATTTATTCTCATTCTTGAATCAAGCTATCTATTCAGTCGAAATTGTTATTCTGTGTATTTCCCTCCCCCCCCCAACACTTCCTCATGCCTCTCCACTTCCTTCCAATTTTTATATATCATTGTATTAAACGTAGCATTCGCCTTATTGTATTTCTGTCTGTGAGTTTAAAAGAGCTACGACTCTATTGTTTCTATGCACACTCCCCACTGTGCTGCTATCTTTCACTATTATGTTACTCTCTTAACTCCAGTCATCAAATTATCATATTTTAAACTGTAAAACCGATATCCGTCATATAGAATTCATTTTGTAGTAGTAGTTTTCTTATTCTGTAATAATTTCCATTTTATTCATCATTAGTACAGATTTTTGAAAGCATTGAATCTACAAATACATCTATGAAAAGAAGAAAAGAAATGGTCGGCCCAGACAATTCTAATATTTATATGTCTCTCTTTCGAATTTATTGCTTTTTTTTATATCTTCATCAGTAGTTTGGTATAGTATTTCTTTTATTGCAAAGAAGTTTTAAAGTTTCACCACTTTTGTTTGGTTAGTTATCATATAGCGCAATTAAGTTAGACACTGTCGGAGCAATATCACAATTTGACAGGGCGCAGCCATTTCATCATCATCGCATCGCCCAAACTTATCGATTTATAGACTTCAGATTGGGAGAAACAATCGATGTTTTAAACATGTTCTCGTAATGCTGAGTACAGATTTTAGATTGTGCTATATTTCGGTGAATGTCTTTTCTTTTTAAAAACTATTTTAGATCACGAATGATACGGAATATAGTGGTTTCTAAAATGCTCATTTCTAGTTCATTGTATTTCTGACGAGAGAGCAACACAGCATTGCTAACAATGTTTCGTTGTTCTCCTGGAACAGATATCATTTTTCAGTCTAGCCTCCATCCAAATATAGTATAAACTAGGACTAGATTTATGTGGTGAATTAACCCAGTCGTTAGCGTGTTGGTTTTGAATAAATGCTGCCTCAGAGTACTTGTTCCATTTCTGTTTCTATGCTCACTCCCCACTGTGCTGCTATCTTCCACTATTATGTTGCTCTCTCAACTCCAGTCATCAAATTATCATATTTTAAACTGTAAAACCGATATCCGTCATATAGAATTCATTTTGTAGTAGTAGTTTTCTTATTCTGTAATAATTTCCATTTTATTCATCATTAGTGCAGATTTTTGAAAGCATTGTGGCCTGTGTTCAAATCTAGTTCACTGTGGCCTGAGTTCAAATCTAGCCGAAATTATCTTGGACTCTCATCCTTTCAGGGATCAGCAAAATAAGATATCGGTGTAAAGTGGTTAACTGGCGGAATTCTTAGATCGTTGGATGGAATGCCTTACGATAGCTGTCCTGGATCTGTGCAATCGAATTTCAAATCCCATTCCGTCTCCGAAAATCAGTGACACGTGTTAGAGTTTGCGACAGACAGAAAGTATCAGCTATTTGTAAAAAAAATAAAAGAAAAAAGTGATCACGTGTCCCACCAATTTTTTAAAGAATTCCTCTTGACACATGGTTATAAAGATTCCCTACCCGCTACTTCTGCTCGTGATCAGAGATGCACATATCGTCACCCACTAAGGGACATACTCAACTGGTTAAGGTAAAGCAACTGACAAGTAAATCTGTGGTATTGATGAACAAAATACCTTTTTTTTTTTTCCAAAGGTGAATTATTCAGACCCCACCAAATTCCTCTCAATACATGGCCATGATGATCCCCTACTACTTCTCCTTATGATCAGAGATGTACATATCGCCAGCCACTAAGGGAAATGCCCAACTGCTTGAGGTTAGACACCCGACGAGCAAATCTGTGGTATTGAGCAGAATATTTGCTGTAGCCTATCTTTTACCCCATAACAAACATGGTCGTGATAACACTTATAATCTGTTAAGATCAGAGGCCATGAATGCTACTACCTGGTACTGCATCATCATCATCATCATCATCGTCGTCGTCGTCGTCATAATCATCATCATTGCCTTCATCATAATGAAAATGCTTTGCAGCATTTCGTCAGTTTTTACGTTCTGAATTCAATGCCGTTGTGGTCGAGTTTGCCTTTCATCCTTTCGATGTCGATGAAATAAATACCATTTGAATATAGGAGTCGATGAAATGAATAACATCTAATCATTGGTGTTGATGTAATCGACTAACCCTCTGCCGCCCAAAATTCCAGGCCTTGTACCTGTAGTGGAAAGGATTGTTAGATTTGAAAGATTATGTGTCTTACAGAAGGAGAACAAATTCTCAACTAATAAAGATTAATTGACATTGGTAAGATGAAGAGTGAAATCATTACTGGAATGAATGAAATTCAGGAAGAAAATTGAGCTAAGCAAATAACCCTCCGAATTTAGTGTAACTCATCCTTCAACGGAACCGATGAGTAACGCAGGGTCGGCTGAGAAATGGCTTACAGCCACTGCAAAACACTCGCATAACCACTGCATCCTTAATATAAAAGCAGGAGATAATAAAGGTGGTTCTGTGTGCTGGTTCGACCTGTTACAAACAATTTTCATATTCTACCATCTTGGGGAAGAAAAAATAATAACATCAATTAATATAGCTTTCGAAACATTTTTCCTGATAATAAATATATGACGACTACCCTAGGAACGTCTTTGATCATAGTTTCTTTTTTCTTTTCTGGTGAAGGCACAGGACTAATGATATCGACCCAAGTACTTGATTGGTACCTAATTTATCGACTGGTACCTAATTTATCGACTTCGCTGAGAATAGAACTCTGAACATATATGGACGTAGCTAAGTACGACCAGACTTCTGCCTGACACTAACACTTCTGCCAATTCCCTGTCCACATAATATCACAAATGATCGCAAAATATTGCCAATCGTAAAACCTTTCAAAGAGACCAATCAATGTAACTGCTAATACGATGGCTAATAATACGCAGTGTTAAAATATATATATTTTACTATGGCTTGTAGTTGGGAACCAATAAAGCTAGTGTGAATACCATTAATTTGCCTCCCGAATAACACCCATATTACTAGGTAAAGCAATAATAAGAGTAAGCACAAATAAAAAAAAAATAAATAAATCACCCACTGTAGTAAGGCTGCAATTAACGTTCTGAAAGTTAAGATCGTGGCCAATCACAGAACATAAATGTCGAGTTTATTCCCCACAACATTATGCATGGTCATGTATCTGTACAATTACACATATCATCACGTACACACACACGCATGCAAACATACACACACGCACAGATATATATATATATATATAGATACACACACACGCACATATGTGTGTTTATTTCTGTGTCTTTGTGTATGTGTGCGTGCTTGTGTGTCTGTGTGTGTACACGCTTGTACAAACACACAAATGCGCATAAATACACATACATAAACATTCTCGCACAACACAAAGACACACACACACACACACACATACATACATACATACATACATACAT
>NC_068990.1:2041114-2041950 GCF_001194135.2 Octopus bimaculoides
TATATATATATATTTGTTTATAGTCTCAGCTTAGAGCTGCGGCCATGCTGATGTACCTCCGTATATAAACTACATTCATACTGATGCGTATGCGCTTCTTACATATACACAACTAACTCACCTTCCTTTCTTCCACCACAACAACCTCCATACTATCTACTTATCTACAAACTTTCAATACACTCATATTAACATTTAGGAAAAAAACGTGTTTAACTGCAGATTAAAGATACCCTTACTAAACAGCAAGAAAGGTTCGAATAAAAATGGGACGATGAAAAAGAAAGAAAGAAAGACGGAAGAGACAGTGAGAGCTGACAGTATAAACAAAGGAATCAGAACAACAGCCGTATTAAATGTGCAGAAATGTGGAGACAAGTATCTGCATTACATACAATTTCATTTCATTTCTTTTTACTTAAATATATTTATTTAAACATTCGCTGCAGACAAAAGTAGTGGAAGTGATTCATAAAATGTCTGTTGTTGTGTGTTTTCCATTAACCACTTGCGGAAGATTCACAGACGGAATAATTTGAAAGACGCGTTCAACGATATACATACATACACACACACACACACACACACACACACACACATATATATATATATTTATATATTTATACATACGTACACACACACACACATACACACACACATATATATATATGTATACACACATATATATATACATATTTATGAACATGCAGTCAAATGTATAAATATATTACTGATCTATGATTTAGACTGTGCTCCTTTTTCGGAATATATAATACACTGACGATATATATATATATATATATATATAATATTTATATAAACTCACACGCACGCAC
>NC_068990.1:2041960-2046653 GCF_001194135.2 Octopus bimaculoides
TATATATATATAATATTTATATAAACTCACACGCACGCACACACACACATACAAAGTATTTACGTGTCTCGTGTGATTTAGATCCGATTCTCATCTGACAGTCTGATCTCAACGGAGACGAACGAATAAAAGAATGATGCAATTGTACAGAATAAAGGATCTAAAAGAAATGTGTGTGTGTGTGTGTGTGTGTGTGTTCCAGAAGAGAGCTACGGAACAAAGCACACTAAATATGTAAGGAATCAATAGTGACGTAAATAACTGACTAGGCTCTGTTTACGAAGTATCCGATTTTGTACTACGTGAATTTTTTTTTGTTTCGTTCGTTATACGTCCATTTATCAATGCCATCATGGACTTAACAAATATGTTATTGCGGCATTGTTTCACAGCGGGATGGGTTTTCCCCACGCTAATCGTTATCTTTTACCTGGTAAAGGATCTCTCCTTTCACAAGTTTCGAGGGTGCGAGACGAGCGAATGATCTAGTGGCAGGAGAAATGTTAACAAAACACTGCGTGGAGGTTGTGATTTCTGAATAAACACGACATAGATGGAAACAGAGACACAGGCACACACACGTGCACGTACAAAAGCACACACACGCGCGCGCACACACACACACACACACACACGCACACGCACAGACACGCACACACAAGGTGATGCATGTATGTATGTATGTATGTATGACATGTTTGTTCAGGTCTCACTCTTCGTTCTTTCGTTCCCCCTCTCTCACATGTCATTGCCTTCTCTTCATGCTCACTTTCCCTCGTCTTTTCACTTCATTGTCTCCCTGTTATTTTCTCTCTTCCCTCCTTATTTCTTCTGTTCCTCTGCCTCTACCTCTCTCTCTCTCTCTCTTCTCTCCCCAGGTGACCGGTGTTAGGCCAAGCCTGACCTTTCTCTCTTGGTTTGGCCGCTGTTTGTGCAACATCTATATTCTTCCCTGTGCCTGTGAAACATTGTATCCCTGCCGTAAGGCCCTACTTCCACACACGCCAGCTTAATCTAATTCGTCCTTAACCGAAAGACGCCTGTTGTTTTGTCCTGTTATTTGTATTTGTGTAACCTTCTCGGTTTTTTTCCGTCCTTGTTTACTTTGTATCGTCTATCTGGATGTTTTGTTGTCCCTTTCTTGTATTCTTGTAGCACCCAACTGCCTGGATATTTTGCGTTCTTGTCCCGTTTTGTATATCTATATCTATATATATATATCTATATATATATATATATATATATATATATATATATTCCCTGATAGCCCGAAAATTATCTATCTATCTACCCGTACCTGCGTGCGCACGTACACACATATACATACACCCCCCACACACACTGTCTCACATACACATGTATATATAATTGGCCAATATCGTTTTAGTCAAGTGAAAAGTAATAGAATTGCCCATTTACAAAAATTTTTCATGTTAGATATTGAGAGGCAAATCAAACTATCATCGGGGATAGCTGAAACGACCCGTTATTTGTTACTAGAAGTCTGAAAGCATAAATGCCGATGTATGTGTCTCAGTGATGCTGCAAGAAAGCACACGAATCGAAATCAAATAGAAAAAAGAATAGGTAAACTTATTTCGCTTATCAGAACTCTACTCCTTAGATTAGTCCCTTTTAGCCAGTGAGTAGCCATGACAAAGGGTTCACTCCCATTTATAGGATATTTTTTTAGAGAGGAGATGGGATAAGGGCTGAATGAGATTGTGACGCAAAGACATGTTGAGCAGCGGAAATACTGACGGTGTTGGGGAGGGTAACAATTCTTAAATCTGTGTGTGAACTTGTACATTAATCTATGTTGATAGGTCTGTACACATAAAAGCTGAAGGTTGCGAAAACATTAACTCTGGGAGAGAAAAATAGTGAGAGTGGAAGCTATGACTATAATATTCATATTCATGGTTCAGCTGGTCAGGTAGCTAAAACATACCTGGGGTAAAATAAACCTCACTTTCAAGGTTCAGGTATACTTCTGGATGGAGCATGTTATTCAGTTGGATTCTTTTCTCTGTGAAGCATTCTATAACTCTTACTTTTGCTAAGTCAAGGTCTGAAATTTTCCAGTATCCTACAGGTGATGTTGTAATGTGCAATATTCTCTTTCAATATCGATATATGTCTCGCAAAAGTTGTGACATTACGGCTCTCCTGCATATATTAACCGTGGATTTGGGGTTGATGAACCTGGACATAAAGAAGCTTCCGTCGCACTCAGGTATTCCCATACACATCTTCTTCGACACAATCTCCGCCTCATGCACGAAGGGACCCGTATTGCCTCAACCGTTTAAGGGACATGTGCTGTTACTTCTGCACGAGGAGTCTACTTATTTGCTATATGTGAATTTAATATTTTCTTTATACCTGGTGCACAGCTGAAAGAAATCCTTAAAATATGGCTATTAAGTATGCCTATTCTATACCTATGTTTTTGAGGAAAATGACATTTTATAAACATAAGGGAGAGCCCATCTACACAATTTGTAGTATTAATGGAAAGCGGAATTGTGAATCATATGAACAAATGGGAGTACTTCATTTTTGAGAGGTTAGAGCCAGGGCCTCACTATTGTGTGGGATGCGGCGTGGAAGACCCCTTAATTGAAGATGACTTGGACATTCTTCTACTAACATTCTTTACCAAACTAGGTTTTTGAAAACTATGGTTAGATGGTAGAAAGGATGCCGATATGTTAGCATCTAATTCGGTTTCCTGACACGTGATATATATATATATATATAGAGAGAGAGAGAGATAGATATATTCATGACACGCATTCAGTCGTGACTGCTTTTGATCTTCCGTAAGCAAGCGAAAAACAAATTTTGCTGCAACTCTTTTCATTCGTAATTCCTCTCTCAGCATTCGTTTGGCGAAGCTCAAGGACACACCGGTCATATCAACAATTTCGGCAATTGTCCGGTGACGGTCCTCCGAGATCAGTTCATGAATTTTCGTGACTTTTGCATTCGTTCGGGAGTTCGACGGTCGCCCTGAACAACGTTGGCCTTCAAGCGAAAAGTGGCCATTTCTAAAGCGCAAAAACCACTCATAAACTTGTGCTTTACTCATAGTAGCATCCTTGTAAGCTGTTTGAAGCATGAGAACTGTTTGGGTCAATAATTTCCCCAGCAGAAAGCAAAATTGCATGGAAGTATGTTGTTCCTTCGTTCATGTATCACAAAAATCGATCGATGAACAGGGCAGAAGCACTGCATAACAAAACGCAGCACACGGCAGTCTGACACCACATGACAACGCCAATCGGCAGACTGATGCCTGAGAATCGCAACAAGTGGCTTCTAGCGGCAGAACTCTGAAATACAACGGGCTTGTTCCACAGAGAACGTACCTGATTACTTTTAGGTACCTCCTAGTGTATACACACACACACACACACATACACACACACACTCACACACACACACACACACACACACACACACACACACACACACACACACACACACACACACACACACACACACACACACACACACACACACACAATCAATCCAATATAAAGAAAGATTGGAAATTAAAACAAAATAACTCATGGGCGATTTTAGCAAGCTGCTGATTCAGCCAATGTAAATTATTTTAACCGTTACACTACATTTCGTCCATGTGTTAGAAAGATAATAGGAATACTTTGCATTGAAAATTCTATCGTATATCAGATAAGTGGTCGAATTCATCTCAGAATGGAAAACTGTATAATACAGTTAAAGTAACCTATGACACGCGTGTTAGCAGTGATATTCGCTGTCGTTTCTAGGTGACAGCCATGGAATTTGAAGTATCTCTCAGGATTAAATTAGACAAACATTGTATATTGTGAGGGTCATTTTTTTGCCAATAAAACGTACACACGAGTTCTATTTCACTTATCATCCTCCACCTCCTCTTCATTATCATCATCAACATCGTCATTGCCGTCGTCCTTATAATCAATATTACTATTAACACTAACATTGCGAGCTGGCAAGATGGGTAGCATACCGGGGGGAAACGCTTGCGGCACTTCGTTCATTTTTACATTACGAGTTAAAATTCCGCCGAGTCGACATTGCCTTTCATCACTTCAGGGTCTAAAAAATAAGTACCATTTGAGGATTGGAGTCAATGTAGCCGACATACTTCTCCGAAATTGATGGCATTGTACCATAATTTGAAACTAATTAAGGTGGTGAGCTGGCAGAGTCGTTGGCATACCGGTAGAAATGCATAGCAACATTTCGTCAGTCTTTATGTTCTAAGTTCAATTTCCACCGAGGTCGACTTTGCCTCTCATCCTTTCGGGGCCGATAAAACAAGTCCTGGTTGACCATTGAGGTCGATGTAAGCGACTACTCCTTCCCCCAAATTTCGGACCTTGTGCCTATAATAGAAAGGATTATTATTATTATTATTATTATTATTATTATTATTATTATTATTCAGTAGTTTTATTTTTATAACGTGCTTTCACTTCACTACCGAGCGCAGCTCTGTGTGCCTTGGGTATGTGCTGTAGTTTGCTGTGATGCTCTTATGGTTACTGTATTGAAAGTGTTTTGCGTAGGATGTGTGCAGTGCCCATTAGTGCAATTTTCTGTATGTTATATATATTTGTAAGTCCTGGTGTTTTTGTTATGTATTTGACTGAATATTTTTTTTATTATACCTAAG
>NC_068990.1:2046663-2057607 GCF_001194135.2 Octopus bimaculoides
TGGTATTGATACATCAATTAGAAAGCATTTTTTTCTTCATGATCTTTGACAACTATATCTGGTCTATTTGCCTTAATTTCTCTATCTGTGTGTATTGGCATATCCCAGAGTATGGTTGCTTTCTCGTTTTCTGTGACCTTTTCTGGCGTGTGTTTATACCATTTTTTTTTATGTTGTTATTCCATAGTGTTGGCATAGCTTCTAGTGTATATAGGTCCCAGCTCTGTGGTGTCTGTGAATATATTCCTTCTTAGCCAGGACTGGGCAGCCAGAGATAATATGATTTATTATTTCTTGTCTATCTCCACATATTCTACAGTTAGTTGTTATGTTTCTTTTCATTATATGTTTTTGGTAATTTCTGGTGGGGAGGCTTTGGTTTTGTGCAGCAATTAAAAATCCTTCAGTCTCTGCTTTGAGTCCTGAGCTTCTCAACCATTGCTGGGATTTTTCTTCGTCTATTATTATTATTATTATTATTATTATTATTATTATTATTATTATTATTATTATTATTATTATTAGTAGTAGTAGTAGTAGTAGTAGTAGTAATACCAGTTGTTTATTTAAGTAATCAAACGATAAATATTGAAAACATTTGCTAATCGAATGGGTAATTAACTCTTTGATTAGCTATTCGACCAATTAATCTGTTAAGCAGTTAATTGTCATTCATTCATGGCCTAATCACCATTCACGGCCTCATCAATGGCGCACCCTCGTTACTCCAACCCTGTCACGTGACAAACCTGGAATGACAAGGGCGCATCAGTGATGAGCTCACAAAGGGCAACGAATGGACCCTAACAAACCAATTCTTTCATTTCTTGACTGATTGAATGATCGAACGGTTAATCAAACGATAAATTAGTTAATTGATTCAAAGCTTAATTAATTATCTAGTTGACAAATGATAATACTTTCTAATTTTGACACAAGGATATACTTGATTGGAATTTTGTGTTACCATGCCCGAAAGGATGAAAGACAAAGTCGATACCAGCGGGATTTGAGTCTGCCACGTAAAGAACCGGAAGAACTTTCACTAAACATGTTTTTCTGGGGCACTAATGATGTTGCCTGCTCGACAACTAATAATAATAATAATAATAATAGTGAGTTTATATGCATGTTGTGACTTAGTTTCAATATTATCAACTGGTCAGTTACCGAAATCTGTAAACTTGGTAGAATTCGAAAATTGTTGACAATGAATAGAAAGACCACCCTAAGGCAGATGTAGAACGACTTTACTTGCCAAGAAAAGAAGATGGCCGTGACAGCTTACAATTGAATTGACACTGAAAATTGCCACAATTGGCCTAAAAGTTTATCTGAAAATCTCTAATGACTGGATTCTAAAACTTGTCTCGAAACACTAAACCAAGAATATTTCAGACTCAGTAACAAAAAAAGGTGAAGAAATATCTAAGTGAAGTCCAAATACAGCAATTCCCAGAATTAGATGTACTGGAAACAAGCATCGAAAAAGCTATACGTATGAAAACCTCTGCTAAAACTGCCGCCTTAGTTATTCTCATTGGTAATTGGCAAGGAAAATCTCTGAATGGTAAATACTCAGAGAGCTGTTGCCCATCAATGGTTAACGTCTTTTGGCTTAAAATCAGAAACAGAAGGGTTTATCATAGCAACCCGGGATCAATGCCTACCCAGAAAAATCTACCAGGCCAATATCTTAAATCACGGCAGTAACTCAGCATGTCATGTGCGTAAACAACAGACTGAAACCATCGATCATACTGTCTCTATGTGCCACATTCTTGCGCCCAGAGAGTAAACAGTATATTTTCTAGGTAATTTGCAAAAACCTGGACCTGCCCCATGATAAATCTGGTGGGAACCCCCACTCCAGTCCTTGAAAATTATCATATGCCATTCCTTTGGAGCTTTACTGTTCAAACTGACGGAAACAAGACTGACATTATATTGAAGGATTTCTGACAAAAATCATGCCACCTTATTGATATGACTGTCCCAATCGACATAAATATATCTGTCAAAACCTACCAAAAATCGGAGCAAATATAAAAATCTTGAAGTCGAAATTGACAAAATGTGGAACCTACAGATTAGAACAATACCTGTTGTCATAGATGTCATAGAATGATAGCAAAAGGGATAGATTCCTACCTTGCACAGATACCAGGGAATCCCAAATGGAAGAAATCCAAAAAATAGTACTCATGGGAACTGCCAGTATCCTACGTAAAATATTGTCTATGTAATCCCCACAAGATTTTAATCCATAAGCAATGTCAAAATACTTTTAAGTGTACATAACAACAAACACCTTTTACTGTGATCTTATGATCACTATCATATCAAATTACATTTAAAAGTAACATAATTTTCTCGTGGTTTGACAGACATTCTCTTGAACAATACTCTGTGCAGAACCAAATATATGGCACCCTAGTCATAATACCGATTTGAACATCTAACTTTTTGTCTCTTGAGGTCTCTGAGTGAAGCTCGGAGTCAACTTGTACAAATACCAAGCAAAACCCAAATATATGATAATGATAATGTGAGCAACCCCGTAGTCGAAAATGGTGTTCATCTTAGGGGACACCGAACAAGTATGTATGATCAATGGAGAGAAAGATGATTGTTTCAACTCACGGAACAGAGATTATGTGATCAAGCTAGAGAAATAAGAAAAAAAATCATTGGTTCACAGAAGTAAAGCTTGAAGCTATTAGAAGACGGATATTGGAAAACAGCAGCAGAGAAAACGATGAAAATAAGTTCCTACTGATAAAAGTAATCTCATAGCAGAAAACAGAGGTGAAATATCTAATAAACCACAGAAAAGGAACAGTGATAGTTTGTTCGATGAGAGATATATTGATGGTTTGGAAGACAATAAAACTAATGGTGACGTGACAGATGGGCAAAAGGCAATCTACGACAGAATAAAGGTAATGCTACAGGAGAACGATAGCGACATTATTTGCAACCTTAAAAAGGTTGATGGGTGGAAATTGAACCAAGAAACGAAAAATGTGAATGAAATTCTGAAATACATCAGAACAAAAAAAAAAAACACCACAGAAACAAATAATTTGATCAAGGCAACGAGTATTGTTGCAGCAGAAAATGTGGGTGCTGAAGTCAAGAAAAAGAAATATAATGGGTGTGACAAAAGACAAGATCCATGGTGGAAAAGAAAAATACAGGTAGGGTTAGATATGCTCTCGAAGGCCATTTCTGTGTTAGACCGAAAAGAGAAGGGGGAACTTAAAAACTTATACAAAATACAGGGCACTGAACAGGAAGTATGATATTGAAGGAAAGGGCCTGAAAGTGGTAATGGAGGAATGGAAACAGCGCCTCATTGCAAAGAAAGCAAAGATGGTAAGATATCTTGACCATTGGAAGTCAAGATATTTTGAACAAATAGCTGCACAACTGAATTCCTCGTTAAATGCCGACCAAGTAACACCAGAGTAGTTGACAATGGGTTGGACAGCCCTCTGCTTGAAAACCATCGAATAAGGCAAAACGGTAGACAATAACAGGCCGACATCCTGCTTACCACTTATTTGGAAATTATTGACTGGAATAGTCGCAGACAATAGTCTCACACAACAACAACAACAATAATAATAATAATAATAATAATAATAATAATGATAATAATAATAATAATAATAATAATGATGATGTTGATGATGATGATAATAACCTACTAGAAATGTTATCATGTACATTGCTTCGTATTGGTATAAAAGATGGGTTACAGTAAATATGCCGCTCAATATCACAGATTTGCTTATCAGTTCTTAACAAGGCTGCTTTTAGCACCATCCCCATTCTGAAAATAATTCCTAGTTTCTCAAGTCATGCATCCAACCTTTTATTAACTGCTTCCAGTGCCCCAACTACAATCGGTACCAATTCTATGTGCCTGATTCTCCATAGTTTCCTGATTTCCCACTTCAATTGCTGATATTTCTCCACTTTCTCACTTTTATTCTCATTTATCCTGTGGTTCCACGGTGAAGCAATATCCACAATAATTGCGTTGTTCTTTTCCACGACAACAATGTCAAGCTTTCTATCCACAATAAAATGGTCTCACTGGATGGTCATGTCCCATAAGATCTTATATTGATCCTTTTCAGCAACCTTTTCCGGTTGGTGTTAATAACATTCCTCACTTCTACTCATGTCATACTTATAACAAAGCTTTCATTGAACGAATCTGGCACTGTTGTCATGCCTTCTCTTGTACTCTTTTTGGTGCGAGCATCTTGCATTCATTAATAATGTAGTATACTATTTCACCTTTCTCATCACACAACCTACAAGGTGGGTCAGTCACTGCCTTGTCAATCCTGAACTTGATACAAATCATTCTCAGAGCCTGTTCAGGACGCTTTTCCTAGTCCATTGCCAGATATTATTATTATTATTATTATTATTATTATTATTATTATTATTATTATTATTATTATTATTATCCTCATCATCATCATTATAATTTTGGGGGAGGTGGATTGTCGATTACATCAGTTCCAGTACTCACCTGGTACTTATTTTATCGACCCCATGAAAGGAACCCTAAACAAAACAGACCGAGAGATTTATACTGGCAGTGCAGGACCTAGTACTGGCTACGAACTGGAGGGTCAACCTGAGGAATGAACAAGGTTTTCCACTGTGCCGCATTTGCAATAGAGTGGATGAAACCATTGAGCATATCATGAACGAATGCCCTAGACTTGCCCCAGTCCACTACAAGTTGTGTCGACACGACCATGTAGCGAAAGTGCTATATTGGAAGCTCTGCGAAAAGTGGGGGCTAGAGAGAGGCAAGACGTGGTATGAGCACAAACCGCAGACAGTGGTGGAGTCGGAAGGCATCAAGAAGAATATAAAGGGAATTGGAATAGAGTACCCAGTAGAACTGTTACAAAAGGTTTGCCTCCTTGGCACGGCCAGAATAATCAGGGAAGTATTAGATAGCTGAAAAACAAAACAAAACGAATAGCATGACACCATAGGCTGCGGGTAGCAAGCCCGCTATGCACGCTAGATTCCAGGAGTTCCCCAACAAAATATGTGATAAAGAGAAAATAATAACAATAATCATAATTATAATAATGGTTTCCAATTTTTTGCCACAAGGGGAGTAATTTTGGAGGAGGGGATGAGTCAATTACATCAACCCAGTGTTCAATTGGTACTTATTTTATTTACCCCGAAAGGATGAAAGGTAAAGTCAACCTCAGTGGAATTTGAACTCTGAACGTAGCGACGGGCGAAATACTGCTAAACATTTCGTCCAGCGCGCTAACGTTTTTGCCAGCTCACCGTCTTAATAATAATGGGCTTCGTATATTTTACCTCAGTGTCACTTTGATGGCATGCAATGCTCTCTCACTCAATAATGATAATAATAATAATAATAATAATAATAATAACAACAACAACAACAATAATAATAATAATAATAATAATAATAATAATAATAATAATAATAATAATAATAATAATAATAATAATAATAAACGTGAATCAGAGTCGGTGCGTGTGTTAATATTGGCAGAAAGAGCTGTCTCCAGATAGAATATCATTTGTTTCAATACAAAAAAACTTCATATCATCGGTCGTGCAAGCAGACTCATACAGATGGTACGTAAAAACATTTGTCTCAAACTACGAGACACGTATAAATCTAATATGGCGCCTCAGGTGCAGGATTATTTGTGCCATTAAAATTGAAGCACACCGACCTAAAAGGGTTCGCATCCGCTTTTCATCAGTAATGACATTTACAGCGGTTTACTCCATTTAATAGATGTTAGATTTAGTCGCAGCTGTTGCAATGCACAATGACGTTAGATTTAAATAAATCCATCAAGTGAATTCTTAGTAATCCTTTGATCTGCTCAAAAGCTTAATATCTTTAAACTGAGAATCACAGGTTAGAGGCCATGAAAATATAAGGATTATGTTGCCGGTATAAGAACGGACTTTCCATTTAATTCAAGTATCTTAGTAAGTGCGTTGTTTAGCCCCAGGTCAGTATTGGATGAGTAAACCTATGAACGATGGTCTTTCAGGTATGCCCATTCCATCTTACGGATATGTAGGACGACATTACCCAATGTGCCCTTTATTGTTATAGTGTATGTTCGACTAATGATTATATTAATGAACGAAAAATATTGCATTAATTTTAAAACGAAATTGAAAAGGTAAGCTGTAAATGCAGTTGACCACGATGTAAGTGAATAAGCCGGAATGCCGAACAAGCACCAAGCAGTGGACGAAGAATAAATCTATAAAATGAGTCAACGAATAAAATATTTCACCTGATGGAGTCAGTAATGTGTCATGCGATTGGATGAACAGGCGTAAGCTGAAAGACAAACAAGTCGGAGTACGAAAACGTCACATGATTGAATCGTGTCACGTGATTGGATGGATGAAAATAGACAATCTTTTCTTTCTACTAAAGGCACAGGCTACTAGTCGATTACATCGACCCGTGTTTCACTTGTACTTAATAATCGACCTCGAAAAGATGAAAGGCAAAGTTGACCTTGGTGGAATTTGAACTCAGAATATAAAGACTCACGAAATGCCGCTAAGGATTTTGTCTAGCGTGTTAACGGTTCTGCCAGGTCACTCTTTATTTCAAACTTTTGGCCATTAAGGCCTTTCTGCCAGGTCACTCTTAATAGACAATGTTTGTGGTGAGACAACTGAGGTTGTCTGTTTTATATCTATTTAAGACAGTAGATATAATTTAAGGAAATTTGGTTCCTATTGTCCGCAAAGGTAGGGACCACGTCTTGTTGGTTCTGTGAGCGATCCCTAAGCGATCAGTTTGTTTTTTAATCTCCATGCTGAAGAGGAGGTGACTAAACCTATTTTCGTCACCGTTACTACCACCATCACTGAGAATGGCGCTCCTAAATATCACTCCACATACAAGAGATAATCCCTAAATTCCGTTAAATATGTTCACTACTGCATCAAAATAGGAAGGGCATATTGGACATTATCATCTGAAATATATCAAAATGTGGCATGGTCCTTAACCAGGGCTTAGCTAGAACCAAACAGGAACAAAAGCAACAATGGCAGAAGCAATGATTTGATGCTGGAAACCCTTATATAGTCAGACCATATGCTAGAAATTACAGCCCAGTCTATTTCATACTATGTGCTGCAGAGATAAGAGATAGTAGAGGACCAGGTGCAACAAGTGTGAATGACTTTGATTTAACCATCATCATCATCGTCATCATCATCATCATCATCATCATCATCATCATCATCACCACCACCTTACCGTCAGTATCTCTCGCCTGCTCCCCCTACCATTACTGTCGCGACCGCCACAACTATCAGGAGCAGCTGCAATAACAGCAGCAGCAGCTGAAATAGCACCATTACCAATGACAACAATGACAACACCACAATCAACAAGAACACTGTCATCATCTTTGTTGTCGTCACTAGGAAATACGTGAATCATCTTCGTCGTCGTCGCCATCATCGTCGTCGTCATCAATAGCAAGTTACCAAACACTGCACTATAACTCGACTTCTATCAATAGCCGCCATCAATAGTGTGTTTGCAGCAGCAATAGGAATTAAATGTAATAAGATACAAAAGATGATGCTGCGATAATATAGATAGCCAAAATATTTTAGCTATTCAAAATTACATCTTAATCAGAGAGGAAAAAATATGGATTATCCAAAGATTAATTATAGAAGGTTAGTAAAAGAAAAAAGAAAATATCCCGAATTGTTAATTGAAAATCATAAATATGTAATGCAATACAAAATGAGGCTGATCTTTGGTACAACGCTGTCAATTCAACAGTTGTGAGGGTACTCGGAGAACTAACAACGTATTTCAACCTTATTAGGCCTTCTCAGCAAAGGATCATCTATCAGGTTGTTGTTACTGATGTGTTAATTGTTATTGTTGTTGCTTAGCCCCATACCAGCCTTTATCGAAAAGATCTATGCGTTCCAAACATAGCCATCCCGTCTATTATTTTGTTTTCTCACGTATAGTCCAGGGAAAGTTACATTAACCAGTGGATACTTATTTTTCTTTTACTTTTATACAGCAGGATGTGATTCGAGTAAGATATAGTTACTATTTTTAGCTGAGGCAAAGACCACACAAAGACTTTCTGAATAGTTTTGATAGTTATAATAGTTTTGCACATAACCAATATCAGTAAACGGTGTGATTAATATTCTCTGTGTACAATTAAAAGAAACCACTGAGGTGGTATGATTAATGACCTTTGAAGTTTAAGATGTTAAGTATCGAAAGAGATTCAATAATGTTAAAACATAAGTCTTAGTTGTGATCTGTGATGTCGATAACGGTGATAAATTGTGCTTCTGGTTGTACGCATTCAAGTGATCGCAGTAATGGACTTATGGCTTAGACCCTTACCAGCAAAATGGTTTCAGACACTGCGTCAGTGGTAACCATTAGATTTCTGTTGTAGAAGATTACAATTCCATAATATATGTGCATAACTATATACATATATTCATACACACACACGCGCATACATACATACATACATACATACATATATATTTATATATATATATGTTTATATATATGTGTGTGTGCATAAATACATATTGGCGCGGGTGTGGCTAAATGGTAAGAAGTTTGATTCTCAAACACATAGTTCCGTGTTCAGTCTCACTGCATGGTACCTTGAGCAAATGTGTTCTGCTATAGCCGCGGACCGACCAGAGACTTGTGGGTGGATTTCGTAGATGAAAATCGAAAGAAGTCTGTCGTATACACACACAGAGACACATACGAACACACACACACATACACTCGCACACACGTACACGCGCACGCGCGCACGCGCACACACACACGTGTGTTGGTGTTTTTATGTCTGTGTTTGTTCCTCACTGCTGCTTGGCAACCAGTGCTGGTGTGTTTACATCCTAATAACCTAACGGTTTGGCAAAAGACACCGATAGAATGAGAACCTGTTTGAAGAAATTAGTCCTGGACTCGATATGTTCGACTAAAATTCTTCAAGTCAGTACTTTAGCACGGTCGTAGTCTGAAAGAAATGAAAGGCACAAAGACAGTTAGATAGACAGACAGACAGACAGTTAGATAAATAGGTAGACACAACCGTCCAACCCATGCTAACATGGAAACGGATGTTGAATAATGATGATGATGACGGTGATGACGATTATATATATATATATATATATATATATATGTAGTGACTGACGGTGCAGAGTAGCACCTACATTGCTAGAAATAAGATGTACAAAGCCTCTTAGTCGCGAAGAAGCACACATCTGTGTACCGAGAGAAGAACTAACCGCCCCACAGCGAGCAAGATCACCAGAGTGGAATTCTGGTTTCGCTTGAAATTAAAGTCCTTCACTAAATGGTTTCGCGAAATCCCGACTGTCAGTATATAGTATTTACCATTTGAACCAATAGTTTATTCAGCAAAATGGTAATGTGAAAATTATGAAATAACGTAGGTGGCTATAAGCAATCTGAAACCAAAAAGCAAGAATTCAATTGTCACTAATTGTAACTCATGGTGCATGGTAGCAACTACATTGCTGGAAAGAAAGGGCTTGTAAATGACCACCTACAGTCAGGACCTGATAATGTATAAGGTTAAGGCTGAAACACAACTCTTTGATGATAAGCAAGATAAAAAAAAAAAGCAATATTAACTCAAGACATTTACATTCCGAAGATGTGAGACACACCTGGACTACATTTTTTATATTTATTTGAGATCCGCAGACAAATTTCTGCCCGAATTTGGGCAGCGGTATCCAAACTCTCACTTGCGACAAAAACCAACCACAGAGCGAATGCAGACAGAATGAATATGGCAGTAAGGTTGTTTCACCAGAATGACCATAACCAATAGGTTGAAATATCGTAAGATAGATACGAACATACATGATGGCTTTCTACTCATGACCAAGGAAAACAGTCAGGTCGGCTTCACTTGGGTTTGTAACCGTGTTTTTTGATGCTCACTGCATCGCTCTCCAACTCAACCAGGCATCTAAAACCGCCTCGTCGGTGATTGTTAGATGACTACTATATATACATATAATCTGAATTTTATAGTGTTAATTATCCATCAGGGCTGGTCTTACCAATCGGTTTCGCGTGAAATTATATAATGGAGTGTTAGGTAACAAACCTGTTATATAATATATGCTCGTTAGAGACAGCCGACATAGAAAGGGACCCCTTCTATGTCAGCTACCTCTGACGAGCGTATATTATATAATTGATTTGTTGCCTAACACTCCATTATATAATTTCACGCGAAACCGATTGATAAGACCAGCTGTGATGGATAATTAACACTATAAAATTCAAACAATATACCCACTCTACTAACAGTTATACGAGCGCATCTCCCTGACTTATGATCTCCTTGAGGACTGAAGCAGTATACATATAGTTTCAATGATGCAAAAAAAAAATCTCTATTTTCATTGCATGTGTCTAAGTCTGTATGTGCCTCGAGTTATGATAAAAAATAAAATGTACGATGCATTGTGAAGGAATGGGTAACCGTGTGGTTCCACAATGGAATTCTTAACACTGCAGCCATGGTTGCTCCCGTGTTTACTGTGTTTCTGTATGGGATTAATAATTGTATTTGGAAAAGTTTGTTTATTTTACCGTTTGTTATTTCCTATTCTTGGTATCATTAGTTTCTGGATAATATCGATTTCTGCAATGAAGTTATTGTTGTCGCTGTTGCCTGTCAGTGTTGAAAAGATCGTTAGATGAATACGTTATTTTTTTTTTACTTCTTCTGTCTCCGGACACGGCTAGCCTTAATGATTATATAATTTTCTCTCTCTCTCTCTCTCTCTCTCTCTCTCTCTCTCTCTCTCTCT
>NC_068990.1:2057661-2064784 GCF_001194135.2 Octopus bimaculoides
ATATATATATATATATATATATATATATATATATATATATATATATATATATATATATAACACATAGATATGCATATATATATAACACATAGATATGCATACACACACACGCACACAAACGTGCACAAGAAATGCACACCCATATAATGTGTAAATAGGAGTGTTTGGATTGTACAAACACGCTTTATTGCATAATTCTACAACTTTTTCATTTTCGCTTTTCTGGCAGAAAATTACTGAAATATATCAATGTAATAGATACATGAAATTTATTACATCGCATTAGTTCAGTAATATTGGTAAATGAAGTCACAGCGGAAATTCATAGATATCCTGATATACAATAAGTTTTCTTTGTTACACTGTGCCTGGTCGCCAATACATGCGGCCGAGCTTTATAAAGTGTACTACAAGTTTCATACTCAAATGGAATTTAGATACATATATATATATATATATATACATATATACTTAACTACTCGTGACCCGTTGCGTCGCCTGCAAAGTCTGAGAGTTTTGTTTCGTGGTTTTCTTTTCCTTTCCAGCCTATTTCACATTCTTTCCATGAATGTGACATCGAAATCACGCGTAAAGGGTTCCTTTCCACAGAAAAGCAAATATATAGCTGCTATTTCTTACACGTCCTCCCACCATGTCACAGGTATTTCGGGTTCTTTATCGCAAATAGTTATTACGTGGTAGCAGGGCGTGCTAGAGAAAGCAGCCAAATCTATGGAGCTGAGGCACGTTGAATGCATGGAAAAATGTGAATAATAGAAATCACGTCTGGTAAATTACAGAACAAGAAAATTCTTACTTAAAATATTGCAGCTAAGGATAAAATTTCAAATAAAACATTTAGATTTAGAAAATATTAGCCTTTATTAAAAACTAAAAATTTTATTACAAGTTATTATTTCTATTTGTTATTACTTGTTACTCCTATTCAAATCTAAAAATAACTCAATTGAAATATGTTTTGCACTATAAAATTTTATTTTTTTTAAGTATTAATTAAGAAGTAGAAATTTGAAAATAGGTTGTAAAACATAATAGTAGTACTAATTAGTATAATAATTTGAATAATAAAGAAAAAAGTTATATATCAAAGTAAAATCTACCTTTTACAACAAATTCACTGTCAAATGTGCTTGAGTGATTGCTTAAGTTATTGCCAAGCCTTCACATTTTTAGACTTGACCTAGTGCCTACTTTTACATAATGAATTTACCTACCATACATTGTATTCTACTTTGCATAAAACGTTAGCTATATTGGTACTTTTGGCTGTCATTTTTTAAGTATTTTAGTGTGTCGATATTTTAACATAATGATGACACCTTTTTAATTATAATGTTACTTTATAAATTAAAATCAAATAATTTTGAATATTCAAATTTTATCCTTAGCTGCAATATTTTAAGTAAAAATCTTCTTTTTCTGTACTTTACCAGACGTGATAACTTGTTCTAAACCTTTCTAAGTGTAATAAATTGTCCTGTACTTTGCCAGATTCATGATATTAAAAATATTATTTCTCTTGCGCGCATTTTCCCATGTAATCCATGTTTTTTTCCCGGCTGTGCTATCATGCTAACTAATAATGCGTTAATTAATAATTTGAGATTTTATCTTAGTGAAAATTACCTCAATGAAGCCGGTGACATATTAAAAGTCCCTTATAGAACTATATTCATAAAGTATAGAACTATATTATCACCCTTAAATTTGAGATACAAGCACTCATAACTTTTTACTTTTAAAACTTCTGTCTCGTCTCAGATATTACGGAACTGTGTTTACTTGGTATAATTGCATTAATTAATACAGATGACATAGTTAAACTAATTATAAATTAGCGTCGTCGCTGATAATTTTTCCTTACCTCAATGATGCCGGTGACATTTATTAAAAGTCTACTAATAGAACTATATTCATAAAAAAGTATAGAACTATATTATCACCCTCAACTTTGAGAAAAACGCTCATAACATTTTTCTTTTAACACTTCATTGCATGAGATTGATACCATGAAATGCCTCGAATTGAGTTCTATCATTTAAACTTAATTAAAATAGTTTGTCGTTAAAACAAAAAAAAAAGTATTTATGCTTAAATCTAAATTTTTGCCATATACTTTTTTCATGATATTTTACCTCACAACCTTTTCGATACACATTTTTGTGGCATGAGAACAAAACTATGAAATTCTTCATGCTTTCTGCTATCGACGAAGCTAAGATAAATATATTTTGCTTTTAAAATAAAAAAGTTATTTAGATCTAAACTTCATTGAAGACGTTACTCTACTATAACGTTGCTCCATATTTTTTCTACTGGGCCAAATCTCAATTTTCGTATGCCCAAATGTAGCTAGGGACCGGTCCTTTTCCAAAATGTTAACAGTTTTCAATTTGGTTATGAACTGAATTAGCAACAAAGCTCTGAAGTTGCTGCGTCTGAGTAAATTGCGGCCCGAATATTATTCAACTCCTACCGTAGTTGAATGATATGTATATCTATATCTATCTATCTATATATATATATACATATGCATAAACATTTTTATAATTTACTGGTTTCACTCAAAGGCTGAGGTCATGCTGGAGCATTGCCCTCCAATGTATTTGGGTTTCTTATCGGTATTGTTTGCGGTGTAGTAGCATTTCTGATAAAAATTTCTTCCAATGCTCTTTGAAGACCTCCACATTTGTACAAGCAATTGTTGTAAGTATATAAAATTGTTATATGTCAAACTTAATCGTTATATGTGTAAATAAATTGTTATATGTACAAGTAAATTGTCTGCATCAATTGTTGAGAAATTGAAATATGATAAAAAAGAAATTATTTGTATATCTAATTACTTTAAATTTAACAGTTATCGTCACCAGGTGTTTGTTTTTAATATCTTATGTCTGCTTGTCGGATGAATAAGTGTCATATATTAATTAACTGATATCAGTCTGGCAAGATATAAATTGTAATGCGTGGCAAGTTATTGAAGTACCGGTGTGTAACATCTCCAAATATATATATATATATATATATATATATATATATGCTATGTGATTGTTTTGATGTGAAACTTGGAACTGTACCGAGTGTTGCTTTAGCTTTTTACTATATTTAATATCACAGAATTTCTATTTAATAATAGCATACAAACCGTAATTATCTCCGACATCTTTTATTTGTTTCAGATTTACGAATTGTATAATGGTGGAGCAGTAACTGTCAAATATAAAGTTGACACTCATCCTCTGAAGTTACTTAACGCGGTAAGTTGCATCTTTTCTAGCTACACAATCAGAGATGCTTTGAAATCCTATTTGTGAAGACACGAAAGAAATGTCAACGGATAACTGAATTTTTGACTCCTAGGGCTCAAGAATTTATATATATATATATATATATATAAGTTTAAAATAGGGGCAGCTGATGAAGGAAATGTTCTCTATGTGGCCTGTCTGTTTTCCGGTGTGTTCCTACCGTTGTCCGAAAAAAGTTTGTTTTCCGTGCTTTGTTTATGTTTTATTTTTCATTTTGTCCACGTTTTTTTATATCGTCTAGTGGTGGTGGTCATCATCGTCACCATTAGAAATGTCAACATTACCTTTTATTCTACCGGACTTTAAGGAACTAAGTATCAGCAATGTACGTGGGTCAACCAGATATGTTAATTTGCTACCATTTCTTGGTCATCTAATGCATTGAGCTATCAGAATCGTTAGCGTGTCGGACAAAATGCTTTGCGAAATTTCTTCCTATTGAGTCCGGAGTTTAAGTTCCGCTGGGGTCGACTTTGCCTTTCATTCTTTTGGTGTCGATAGCAGAAGTACCAGTTGATCTCTGTACTTCTGCCAAAATTTGGAGCCATTTCTTGGTCGTCTGCCAAAATATCACCTGTGTTTTCTAAACTACATTTAAGATCTCAAAGAAAGAGTGAAATCTGTGTAACGTAAAGGGCGATAAAAATAAAGCTAGCTAGCTAGTTAGGTAGGTAGGTAGATAGATAAATAGATGGAAAGAAAAGAGAGAAAGAGAGAGAGAGAGAGAGAGAGAGAGAGAGAGAGAGAGAGAGAGAGAGAGAGAGAGAGAGAGGGTGTAAGAAGAGAAAATAGAGAGGTGGAACATTGAGAGGGAGAAAAGAAAGAATAGGAAGTTAGATTTATATTAGTCAAAGACTATGTTTTATTTTGTCGTTTTGCAGACAACCTAAAATAAGATATTGATTCTTGTTTGTAGTCCTAAAGAAAAGCATTCTTTATTTTGCCTCTTCTCAAAATTAATGGAACATTCTACCATTACCAGATAAATTCCTTATTTATTTTGAGTGAAATCTGTAAAGTTTACAAACGCTGTTGCTAAGTGGATGGTGGGGGAGGGGGCAGTGACTTATATTCACTGCTTCCAAACATCTTAATTCACTCATCTCTCCCTCAAAATTTGAAATCTTGTGCTTATAAAACACATTTTATCTAATGGTAAGAAATAGGAAAAACGGAAGCGAACGTTGAGTTCAGTATTAAAAAACATTTATAACCGTTGTATTGTTATAATTCATTACATTTAGAGTTCAAACTTCAAGAATGCATGCCCGTTTTTAATTCTACGAAGAGATATCAATCGACGACGGGTATCTATTCATTTGTTTCTATATTTCATGTACGACTTTAGGATGTTGTGCCACTTTGAATAAGTGTTTTTCACACATGATCAAATTTATGTGCGCTGTATCCTTCCGTAGCCTCAGAGTTACATTTTGCCTCTTCCTCTCAGAGAGGAAAGAGATTTTGTAAATGGCTCACGATATTCTTCTAGTGTGCAATGCAGCGCTTCTGAGAAAGGGGAAACAAGAGATAGCAAGGTCTGCTCCAGTGTTTGACTAAACACTTTGCTTCCAGAAAGATGAGAGCAAATGTTTTCCTAAGGGACATTTAGATTTACAATACAAAGAGCCAAAACAAATTCTGTTAGGTATTTATCCAACACTCTAAAGACTCTGCTCTTCGGCTGTTTTGTTATTTCAACATAATGTCGAATTAATAAAGGCATGCAATGGATGTTCGTGACCTAGAAAAATGTGTCACGTGAGCAAATGGAAGAGACTTCATTTCCTCGCTAGATCTTGTAAAAGTAGCAGCCAAATCTCTCTCAAATCACTAGTTACCATCTTTAAAGTAAGAAATACATGTTGAATAATACAATGTCTGAACAGTGTGGGTGATCCACTTTCTGGAGAGGACTTTGGGTCATTGTTAATATCTATTTGAGATCAGGTTTCAAACGAACTTACCAACAGCAGATACAACAGCAACAACATGTAAAACAGAAATTCCTACTTCATTTCAACAACTTAAACTGTTTACGCTACATACTTAAAGAACGTTGTATTTCGCATCATCAGCTAACTCTGTCTCAGACGTTCTTATGTTATGGACATGAGGACGTGTTCTACGGTCACGAAACGTAAATGTGAAACTGAAGTAAACTCCAATTAAATTTATGAGTATTACTTCCTGTAGTGTGTTCACACACTTCACATATGCGTATATACGTATGTATGCATGTATGTATGTATGTGTATATGTTTCTATCAATCAATCTATCTATCTATCCAGCTATATATATGCGAAATACCTATATTATGGAAAAGTGAGGGTAAACCAAATGAGCTGAAATCAATTTAAACACAGCGAATTCCTAATGGCAGTCAAATAAGAATGTAAGCATATTCTTTCTCTGAGATTGATATCCGTAAAATAGTTCGTCAGAAGATTCCTTTCCTCTTTATTCTGCAGATCAGTCCCGTAGAAAGTATATCTTTACGTTCTTTTATAAAACTTTGAGTAATTTTATAAATCATCCTTTCGAAGTAAAATTATAGATATTTGGTTCGATATTTCACGAACAAATGATGAGAATAGCATGAACTCGTTGAAATCCATTAATGATCTTTGACCCAATGACCTTTGACCCAATAACCTTTGACCCAATGTGCTTTGAAATGATTTAACAAAAATCACCAGGAGAGCAGTTTTCATGTGCTCTATATAACTGTTTCTAAAATAGCCACAAAACCATAATTGCGTAAGGAGCAGTTAGTTTGTTACAGTACCTGACGTGTATTGTGTTTTATTGACCAGAGAAGGACGAAATACAAAGCTGACATTAGTGGTGTTTGAAATCAGAAGAGGAAGGACAACAGCGAAATACGGAAAGAGATTTCGTCCGATGGAGTAGTAATTCTGCCTTATTTACTATATCACTATTTGATGTAGAAAGAGGCGAGCTGGCATGAATGTTTGCACGCCGGGCCCAATGCCTAGGGTACTTCGTCCGTCTATATGTTCTGACTTCAAATTCCTCCGAGTTCAACTTTGGTTTTGTTCTTTCGTGGTCGATCAGATAAGTACCACTTGAATACTACGGTCGATGTAATTGACTAACCCATCCACCGAAATTACTTATCTTGTGTCAAGATTTGAAATCGATATTTGGTGCATGAAAGGGTGATGAGCTGGCATAATTGTTATCATGCCGGGTAAAATGCTTAGCGGTATTTCGTTGGACTTTACGTTCAAAGTTCAAATTCCGTCCATGTCATCTTTGCCTTTCATCATTTCAGGGTCGAAAAAATGAGCACCAGTCGGTCACTGGCGGTCGTTGTAACCGAGTGACTCTCCCGCCCCGTGAAATTACTAACCTTGCGCTAAACATTGACAATGTTTGATATATATGCGAAGCATTTACACGCAAACACACTCACAATTCGATCGACCCCCGTAACTTGACTAGTGTCTTAATTTATCGACACTGGAAAGATGACTGCAAAGTTGTTCTCAGGAAATCGAATGAGACTAATTACCACATAACATTTTCCGTAGCAGATATTAATTATAGAGAAATAGTTCTTTCAATTATACTTTTTCTGTCTTTAATTTATCATAATTTTTTTTACATACACTGTATGCAAATTACTTTCGATAAATAATATGCCTAGCAGAAATTACGTACGTTTTCGATAAAGTCTCTCTCTCTCTCTCTCTCTCTCTCTCTCTCTCTATATATATATATGTATGTATGCATGTATGGATATATGCATATATATATATATATA
>NC_068990.1:2064929-2071819 GCF_001194135.2 Octopus bimaculoides
TGTGTGTGTGTGTGTGTGTGTGTGTGTGTGTATGCTTATATAGTTAGATATGCTTACATATTTCCGGTTTACATCTATGATTGAAGACATATCGGAGTTAGAATTATGTTTTTGTTAAATAAAACTCGCATAGAATCTTGCCTTTCCCATGGACAACACACACACACGCACACGCACACACACACACACACAAACACACGCACACACACTCACACACAGAAACACACACACACACAGAAACACAAACACATACAGAAACACACACACACACACACACACACACACATTCATACACCGATACATCATTCACTTGCAGAACACACGCAGCCATAGCGGCAAAAGACACAAATGCGTTTATCCAGTGCCTTTGAAAAAAGAAAAAAAAAAGAATATGAGCACGTCGATAAATCATGGAGGATTCCTTATCAAATTGTATTACAATTATACTGATGTCAGTATTTCGTAAATCTACCTTTTGTAACAGTAAATCATGTACAATATAGGATATTACTCTCGACAATGTATGCAGCACCATAGATTCGATTTCATGTCAGAATATTCCATATATTTCCCGTAGATACTAATTTGAAGATATTTTACGCGTATCATCTTTTCTATTCGTTATATTTTGTCGTGCAGTTCATTTGCTGTTATCGGTATCATATTACCATGCAGTGATACAACCCAGAGTAGCCACGATCTGCTTTCTAGAGCAAGTGATGTTATCCTTTCTAGCATATTCAGAATCTGAGAGAAAGCGGTTGAGCTCATGGTCCAGAAATGTCAAGGATGCTATCTATTCCTCCATATATATATACATTGTATAAAGGATCAGGGGTAAGGCCAGAACAATGCGAGGTAAATGCAAGGCAAATCACAAGAAAACAAATATATTAATGTTTTCTTGCTATTTGCCTTGCATTTACTTCGCATTGTTCTGGCCTTACCTACGACCCTTTATACAATATATTCTACACAATGCTTCATAGTAATTATTCCACATGTGTGTGTGTGTGTGTGTGTGTGTATTTTCAACCACTCTATTTACTATTCTCCCTACCACATCTTCAGTACATAACGAAGTCAACAACGACAAGATCAAGTAGCGACACCACTATACATCAATCCTGTTATTTAGTTTCAAGGTTAGCCCCGACAAAACAAATCGGAATTCCAGGCATGACATCCCATCTTATATTCAAAGACTGCATCCAACAATGCATTTTTTAATGCATCCTTCTCTTTTAAGGTGTTAAAGTGTTTCCCGTGCAACTTGGCTGCTGTTTTAGCATTTCAAGTGGCCACGTAGATAAACTGAGCATATTGTTGTTCTTTTATTGTATTGTTGTTATTAGTGTTGTTGTTTATCACTTGACCGGACAATCAAAGGCATTTGAGCTATGACCTTTTTTTTTGTATATCATGAACTATATTGTCTGAAATATTTAAGATTATACCATGTAATTTGAAGAAGGATTGACTGCTATTTCTAACATGTGGAACTACTATACAGAAGATGTGGAGGAGTGTGGCTTAGTGGTCAGGGTGTTGGACTCATGATCGTAAGATTGTGGTTTCGATTCCTGGACCGGGCGACGCGTTGTGTTCTTGAGCAAAACACTTCATTTCACATCACTCCAGTCCACTCAGTTGGCAAAGATGAGGAATCCTGCGATGGACCTGTGTCCCGTCTAGGTGGGGAATTTATACGTCATGGAAATTGGGAAACTGGCTCTTATGAGTCGGCAAAACTCGATTAGGTTGCCTTCACCTTCACCAAACAGAAAGATTATCTCGTGATAGACGTGCTTGGGCATTGTTCAAATAGTTCTGTGATCAAATCTATTATAATCATGATAATCCTGTTCATTCACGGGTATATGTAGGACTGAGTAATTTAGCATCCTTCCCTTTCTGTAAGATACCACTGAGATGTGGTCTTAGTGAACTTTGGCTGAGTTGAATTATTTATCAGTTCCCTCATGCATTCACTAACTTTGATGCTTATATTCGTGAGCTGTATCTTCGTACTGCACTTATTTTCTTCTGAAAGTGGAGGATTTACCTTTAAGATTCCAGAGATTTTGTTACCAACAGTAACGTAAACTAGCCTCCTTTCGGGCTAATGCATTTCTTGCTTTCATATTAAGAGCGATAATTAAGGATGTATCAGTTGTTTAAGAGACATTGTACAGTACCTAGAGGGATATAAAGACTTCCAAGTTTTGACATGTTACACAGATTTACGGATGAGTTAGTTTTACAAATTAACGTTATGGAGTTTATCCAACTAATGCTATTTGTGCGCTGATATTTCAGAGTTATTCAGCTGCATCTGCCATCTTGCTCTTGTTGATAAGATGTTTATTAATCCGCATATTCCCAGAGCTGTCCTTAGGCAATCTTTTATTAGTTTTACCGAATGCATGATCGAACACACTAGATCTCATAATATCTGACTAACTCTCATGGAGTCCTCACCTTACATGTGATATTGCCAAAACTATAAGGGTCAGAGAATGCTCCAAACTTAGCTGTGGGCCAACAACAAAGCATTGGAATATTGCTCACATATCTAGTATGTATCTTGTATGATACGTGTAATGCTAACACACATGTTTTAGATTATTTTCCCACTCCAAAGAAAACCATCGCACTTAGTGTACAAGATTAATTTATCAACACACTAACTTTATGTTTTACAGATATATCTCTTCTCTCAACTCTTCTACCAATTATTTAGCCTCTGCTTTATTGAACAAAGGTGTATACCACCTCGACCAAAACTTGCTGCACCTCTTTCTCGGTTTGTTGTCGTTTCTGCTGCCTACCAACTACAGATACTGCTCAAATAATCTAACAAATCTATCCTATATTTTGGACTGTAAATTACTTCACTACCAATGTTTTCCTGTAGATGTCAACGTACAATATCTTAAACCGAACAGTAAACACATGGCTCATACGTGTTTAAGGAGAGATGGACTACAGTGTCATTAGAGAGTGTTAAAAATATTTAGAACTATTTGTTCCAGCTCTGTTTGCTTAAATTTCAAATCTTACCGAAGTAAACTACACATTTGAACCTTTCGGTGGATCAATAGATTAAGGTTCTGATCAAGGATGGCAAAATGGTAGAATTATTAGTGTTGAATAAAATACCTCCCATATTTATTCCAGCACTTTAGTTGAACGTATCAACGCCAGAATTTCTTTTTTGCTTTTACTTATTGCAGTTATTAGACTGCGGCCATGCTGGGGTACCAACTTGAAGCATTTTGAGTCGATAGTTCTTGGGTTTGAATCCTTTTAACACTCATCAGTCATTGGATGCGTAAACAGTGTGGAATCTGTTACAAACACTGGAGTCAGGTCTTCATTTGTGAAAAATCTCCTTCCTTTTATCCATCAGTTTCAGAGATCCTGAAATAAAGGGCCTCGATGAATGCTGTTCCATTCCTGACTAAACGGTAAAAAAGTAAAATGAATAAATAAATAAAAAAGTCAGTGATGATTTTACTGCTCTAAACTAATTAATAAAATGATACTTTGGAATCAAATTGTTTATGTCGTTATGTCCTTATATGAGAAACAATTGTCTCCGTGTATCAATTTTACACTCAAAATTTTACTACTCAAAAACTTAGCAGGTGATAACTAAACTTACTTTTTAACTTACAAAGTCTGAATGTAGTCTTAAAAGCTTTGAGAAATAAGAGATTTTCATGTATCAATAACCTGGATTAAATTGAAAGCGCTTGTGAGGAGTGCAGAATACAATACAATAAAGCTGCAAATAATAATAGACTTGAACACAAGATTCAGACATTTTCTGAATATATCGGCTCAAATACTCTACTAGTCTATAATATATCGAGTAAAGTTTAACGGAAGAGAAAGACGATAAAAAGGCGAGACTTGAAATAAGATCATGGCATGGTATGTTGACCGTCACCATACATTTTTATCTAATCTTTCACATTTAGATCAGCGAATAATAAAAAAATACTTTTTATAATTATGAACTCTAATATTTTGGGATTTATACATCATCCACACACACATACACACATACACACATTTAGGCGGCGAGCTGGCAGAAACGTTAGCACACCGGGCGAAATGCTTAGCCGTATTTCGTCTGCCGCTACGTTCTGAGTTCAAATTCCGCCGAGGTCGACTTTGCCTTTCATCCTTTCGGGGTCGATTAAATAAGTACCAGTTACGCATTGGGGTCGATATAATCGACTTAATCCGTGTTTGTCTGTCCTTGTTTGTCCCCTCTGTGTGTAGCCCCTTGCGGGTAGTAAAGAAATAACACATACACACACACACATACACACATACAAATTACATACACACATAAGAACAACCTCACGATTTCTTTCTTACTCATTCCGCTTAATAACAAGAACCCAAGAATTTAGATTATTCTCTTCTCCACCATTTGAGGATCTCGAATGAATTTATGAACTCTTGCATTAAACTATAAATACTGAGTCTATTCTTAATAACCGTTTCGTCATATTCAATATTTTCCATTTTTCTTTCCTTATAGCTAAACTATAATTATCCAATATTTGTCTGCAATAATCCCACGGGTGAGATCGAACCAGGTGGAACAGCAATTGTGGAATGGATTTTCTCTCCACTGGAAAGTAAAACATATTCAGTAAGTGAACTTAAATATTTAAAATCAAAATGCCATTATTTGTCAACCGATAAAATGATTAAGTTGTTGTCCAAGGTTCAGATAAAATAAAGAAAAAGCCACAGCCTTTTGAGGCATAAATATGCATTTCATTAAAATATGCATGCACTAAAATGAAATGGAAACGTTCGTAAACTGTCAAACCAACAATGGGGGGCTTGACGTTGATGTAGTACATAGGAAAAAAGTCACTCATGGAGATACAGTTCAATTACAGCTATTGAATATTATCTGATATCACAATTTCGAGAAGTAGAATTAAATACTCGATCATAAGTCGCATATTTACAATACACTGCATTGTTCAAATCTATGCTTATCGGGATCCTGACAAAAGCGCCCCCACGGACAAAAGCCCCCCACGGACAAAAGCCCCCCACGGACAAAAGCCCCCCACGGACAAAAGCCCCTCGGACAAAAGCTCCACTGTTATATTTTTTGTTATTTATTTTTTCTTTTTACTTGTTGCAGTCATTAGACTGTGGCCATGCTGGGGCACCACCTTGAGGAATTTTTAGTATCGACCGCAGAAATTTTTTTTAATGATTTCCAACCAGCGCATGAAGTTAAACCCAGAAGGTCTCTCTATATGCTAGAAATAACAGTCAAATCTCTTGAAAATCCTTTTTAGTTGATTTTCAACCAGCACAAGAAGTTAAGCCTAGAAGGTCTCTCCATATGCTAGAAATAACAGCCAAATCTTTGATATAATTTTTATAATTTCACATAAACAAAAACGGAAATTGCTGTTATAAAAAAATGTTGTTCCAAAATCCCAATTTTCAAATAAACAAAATATATTCAATCGGAAATAATTAAGTAGAATAGAATAACAGAACACAAGACACTTTACGACTCAATGTACATATTGTCTGAATTCTAACAAAAGGGAAAGCATTTACTTCAAGGAATGTGTAGAAACATAAAATCGATAAGAAGCACGTTCGAACGACTAGCTTTCGGCGCCATAATTCTGTTAGACCTTCAACGGCCGGAGAAAGTTCAAAAGGTCGGTTCATTCTCATTACTCTGTAAGTGCTGAGGGAAGAAAACAAAATACTTAAATTTTAAAATGCTGATTTTTCTGCGACTAAAAATTCTTCAGGGCGGTACCCCAGCATTGCACCCTTCTAATAACTACAACAAGTAAAAATCTAAAAAGAATTGGCGTCGATACATTCGACTAAAAATTCTTCGAGGTGGTGCTCCAGCATGGCCGCAGTCTACTAACTGCAGCAACAAGTAAAAATATAAAAAATTCTTGTGTCGATTTGTTCAGCTAAAGCCGGTGCACCAGCATGGCCATAGTCTAATGACTGAAATAAGTAAAAGAATAAAAGAAAAACGAAACAAAAAAACCGAAAAATCTAACCGTGGGGCTTTTGTCCACTATCACATCTTAACTATGAGGCTTTTGTCCGAGGCACATTTGTCCGTGGGGCTTTTGTCTTAGAGGACCTTTGTCCTACTCTCATTGCTATCACTTCAAAAGGTCTGTACGTAGATGTTTCGCTTTATTAGTGCATTTCAAAGGAAAGGCTAACAGACTGCACAATCTATGCCAATTAGTAATATATATATAATAATATTACTCTCAAATTTGTTTATACTCTCTACGCAATATGTTCAAATCCCGCCAAGGTCATCTTTATTCTCCATCCTTTTGAGATCGCTAAAATATATGTACCAACTTAAAACGCTAGATTGAAATCGTCACTTACTTTAAAACCACTTTCTGGTTCAAGCTCTTCAGTTTGAGTATACGCTTTTCCTCTCCCTAATCACATGGATCCTTTAAATGGATATAAAAAGTACCTTCCGTCTTGACTAAAACATTAAAATAAATGGCTTAAATAATTGTTTCAATGCAACAGCAATCACAAAGCTTACCAAGCTTTCACTATCATGTTATACTTGTGTTTATAATATACCTCTTCGTAATGCTTTTTCGTTTCGTTTTCTCTTTTACTTCTCTTCTAAAATCGCTTCATCGATATAGTAATGGACAGCGACACAAATTGCTTGCGATTTATACCTAGTCGTTTCTCACCAGCTTTGTATGGTTGCTACCAATACATATTCTCTCAGTCAGACCGCATAAATATCAGTCAATATCTAGCTTAAAGTAACTTGTACCCCAAAGCTTAATTTAAAACTGACTGATATATATATATATATA
>NC_068990.1:2072285-2072965 GCF_001194135.2 Octopus bimaculoides
TATATATATATATATATATATATATATATGTATGTATATATACATATATACACTTTCTAATGTAGAATTAATTTATAATCCCTATGATCTCTAACAATTTTTCTCGAACATAAATTGCCAAATCGACAGCAGATGCTATATTCTGTATATTAAATGATTTACAAACTGTGTGGACAAAAGAATATAGTATTTCTGAACGCACCGATGAGATAAGACATAACGAATCTTCAAATAATAGACCTTCTCGCTAAATATTATGATATTCACACAGTTTCATTGCAAGGCTACAAATAGTTTTGTATACAGAAACTTGGTCGAAGCTTTATAAATGATATACATCATCAAGTGGATATGGTGTCTGATTATCAGTACGTAGTTTGTTTGTTTCATCGATGTATAATAATAATTTAGATTGTCTCTCTGAAGTACAATGCTCTTTCATCAGTATCGACAATAGTTACTTGTTCAACAAATGTAACCGATACTGATTGATATTTTCCAAAGCAACAGATATATGCACAACGCACATACACACTAACACGTTCAGACGCAGAATAAATAAACACACACATACACACGTTCAAACGCGTGCATACACACGTTCAAAGACACACTCACACACACACACACACACACACACACACACACACACACACACACACACACACACACACACACAC
>NC_068990.1:2073978-2090973 GCF_001194135.2 Octopus bimaculoides
ACACACACACACACACACACACACACACACACACACACACACACACACACACATATATGAAGTTTGTTTTTAAAGTTAATTATTTTAAAAAGTTTTTAAAATCTTCTAAAAGATATTTTCTAAAAACAAAATCAATATTTAAACAACAGAATGTCACAAATCTTTGGATAACTTTCGTATATGAAAAACTTTGTGAAACCCAAAACATGATATTTGAAATTTCCCAAAGGTTTTGTGAATTCTGTTTTCTAAATATTTTAAATAGTTAATAACGTGAAAAAAGTGTTTCTCTAATTATAGTAATTGCATCAAGTATAATTTACAGTAACTATATAAGTACATACATATGTACATACTTACATACATACGTACGTACATACATACGTAAGTACGTACTTACGTACGCACACATTCACACACATTCAAACACACACTCACACACACACATGCATAAGTACATACACGTAAATACATCTTGTTTGGTACCAATTTGTCTTCAGAGTTTAACTGATTGTTTGTAAAATAGAAATTGACACAGTAGATAAGGAGACAATTAGAAGATTGTGGAACCCAGTTTAATGACAAATCGTGAAAACAGAAAACACTAATGTTTCTCTAACAACAAAACGGCGAGGAAGGAAGCTTAGCTGAAATCCGTGGTTTTATGTGTTGGTGTGTATTGTTTCAATATTTGCATTTTGCATTGTGAAAATGATACTTTTATATGCTCAGTATTGAATGTGTGGTAGTGATGTTGTACACTGTTGTACGAGCAGCTGAATTACATACTTCTGACGGTGCGAGTAAGTGGATCAGTATTGTGAAACACGTGTAAGTTTAACGCCATCCTCAGGCAGAATCACAATGGAACAGTGCTTCACGGGACTTCATAAAATATGGGTCAACTCGATACCATAATATGTGACACCTATTCAAGATAACATTCATTGTGTCCAATGACCTGGTAACTGTGGCTCTAAAGAACTTCTGACTAATTTCGACATACTGTCATATTGGGCCCCCACGCACGCACACACACGTACGAACTCACACACATGCACACATGCATATAGATAGATTGCTTACGTATATACATGCATACATGCATATATGTACACATACATACACACACACACACACATATATACATGTATATGAATTGGATTTAATTGACAAAAAAACTGCACGACACACACATTTATATATTTCTATTCATACATACATATATATATATATATATATATATATATATATATATATATATTATATATATATATATATATTTTTTTTATTTATGTGTTTCAGCCAAGTGGCTGCGGTCATGCTGGTGCACCACCGTGATTTTCACGTTCCTTGCATGGCTCTTCTCCCCCACCTGACATGGTCCGTATATATATATATGGACGGATGCATGGATAGACGGATAGATAAGTAGATAGATATGTATAAGTGCTACTTTAGCTTGCCGTGTACCTGGCTATTTACACTTCTGCGTGCAGTATAACCTCAGCTTTGCCAAATATCTAATTCCAACTCTACCCATCTTCCTAACCCAGATCATGTCATTTCACAGCGTACGCTATGGATACTGCGATAGACTGCATGCTAAAGTAGCAACTTTATATATATAAATAAAGATATGAATGTGCGTTTGTGTGTATGTGTCTGCGATACATAAATCAACATAAGGAGGGACATTTGAACTGATTGATAAATTGATAATCAAATCGACTGCAGGCATGTTGATGAGGTAGAGAGTTATATAGAAATGTCTCCAGGTTAACACTTTACTTTATGTATAAATATCCAGAAGTATTATTTCTGAAATCAGAAGTCCTTGAGAATAATAAATTTCTCCCAGTTCATGAATAGTAGTCAGTACAGTAACCTGGCACTTCCACCTACTAGAATTACTTTCTTCTTCCCTATTATTTCATTTAAGTGAGTATCAATGCTACTGGTAAAGCAATTGAAATTCTATGTGTTTCTATACACGTAAAGCAAATAGGCAAACAACAATTAGATACAAGAGAGCGAGTTGTGCAAATTCTTATGCAATCCGCACAAGACGGGTGTATGTAGAATATCTGCGAATAAGTGTGTGTGTGTGCGTGTATGTGTCCGTGTGTGTGTGAGTGTGTCTGATACATACATATATATATATATATATATATATATATATATATATATATATATGCATATGCACACACATATATTTATATATACACATATATAAATACATATATGTAAACATGCATATATATAAACATACACATACCTATATGTATGTGTGTGTGATTATGTGTAAGTGTGTGTGTGTTTGTATGTGTGTGTTTGCGTGTGTGTGTGTTTGTGTGTGTGTGTGTAAGTATGTATTAGATGTTAGAAGTAGTTTTGAATTGAGGTTAACATTCAATAGAGATTTATCATAAATTTTATGAAGTATATTTGCTTGAAGTGATACATTTTTGCTTGTAATATGTTGTCTCCTTAAAGAAGGCAGCTGAAAATAGAATAATTAATGGGAGCACATATTGTCTAGTATGCAAAGACACACTGAACGAACATAAACACGTAGGTGCAAGAAGCACATGCATATTTGTTTAACATTTTTTTTTTTTTATTCTGTGCTGTCACTGTTCAGGTTTTATACACATACACATACTACATACACTCACAACCCCCCCCACCACCACCACCACCACACACATAAATAGGGATACATAATTAGAGAAGATTGTTGAACGTCTTTGTTTGGAAACGGAGAGGTGTGTGTTATGTACAGAAAATAGTGTGTATATATTTGATATTGACAATACGAAAAGGTTAAGTTAAAAAACTAATCTTCAAGAATTTTCAACGCAGTTTGTGCAAAGATTTAAAGATTTATGAGTATCTATAGACAAAAAAAAAAAAATTCAAATCTAACTATGTTTCTTCACAGAAAGCCCAAAATTCATGCGAACCTGATGCCTGCATATTACATAGGAACCTATGAAAGAATATCGCCTAGCAGAAACTAGCCTTGGATTATTCCACTAATTATATCATATAATTAATTTGGAAGCAAAGATAATAGATATCAACTTAAAAATAAATTTGAATCTCTTGCGTTATTTTAAACATCTATTACATGTAAAGATGTTAAACATAATTTTATTGTCAATCCCATATACAATTTGATAAAACTCAGTAGGTATCCTTGGAGGATTAGTCAGTAAAAGACATTTGATATTAAATTGTGCATATTATTAAATAGTGCATATCATTATGAAATACTAGTATATCAATATTCAACAGGTTTAGCAATAGAGGTAAAATGGATTTGATATAGTAGGGTTCTATCTATCTATAAACCAAACAAAATAGCCTTCTTTAAATAGCTTCTGAAGGTCCGTAATAATTTTATTCCCGTATATGATCCTGACATGACTATTACTGAGCACACTAAGAACTATTTGTTATGTTGGCATAATTGCTGGGGTTGGCAGGGGTTATACATAGCGGTCTGATATTGTTCTTTATCTACAGGATGATAGAATTTCAGTTGTGAATTATCTGAATTGTATATTTTAGACTTACTTTCGAAGACGTTGCGTTCCACTGTGTGCATAATGATGGACTATTTAGTCTAGTTTGCGATGTATGAATGACCATATAGCCAAAGAATACATTTCAAAGTATGAATGGCCAAACTGTTCTGATCATACAACTACTGGGTAGAAGTTTGTCAATATATTCAAAGATTTCAGTATTGCAGTTGATACAAAGCTAAGCGTATTAATTTTCCTAGAGATATAACTTATTATTTAGATACTAGTATATATTTTCCTTATAGTAAACCAACTGAGAAAATGCTGCCCATTAATATAAATTCTAAACATCGCGGTCGTAAAAGGATGTATATAGCATCAGTTAGCGCGAATCCACCCGATCCTCTGACGAGGAATCCTTTAGAAATAACATATAACGACTTCATAAGAATATATGACACAGTGAACAGCGAACATCAGAAGTATTCATTAAAACAAACATGGGAAACAAAAATGAGATATCCATTTCTTCCTATTGTTTGAATGTTCGTTCTCATTTCTCCGGTACATTCTTAAATCTTATAGATAAATATTTCTGAATAGACGATAAAACAGTAAATGTCCAAGTAAGCTAGATATACTACAAAAAATTTGCAGTTTCCATTGATTATATAAACAGAAGAAACCTTTCTACTATAAACACACAAAATCTTCCCATCTTTATAATTCTATCAACTCTAATATCCATCCTTTGAACCATTTATGAGATTCTAAAGCGTGTGTTTATGGAACTACGGATTCTCTTGTAGATGACAGCCAAATAAAAAGTAACATAAGGGTCAATATAAACATTAAATAACATATGTCCTCGCAACATTACAACACCCGTGCGCACACACTCACACACACACATACACGTGTATGTACATTCAGACATTGACTTCAGAAATACGACGCTATAATTCACTATCTGCATATATCTGGGGGATAAATGATTTTAATATTCACGATTATAAACTCAAATGATTTATTATAGAATATGTGAGTTCCTGCATTAATAGTTTCAGAATGTGAGATCTTTGTCTTGAATGAATGCCCAGCATTCTATTGCAATATTTTCCAAAATTTAAACAAAAGATCCAAACACGTGAATTATCATTGACGTTTCCATTTTTCACTTAGAGCTATTTTTCACTACCAGTAGCTTAAGAAAATATATTTCGCACATAATGGATTTGACATACCACGAAGGACGATCGATATCCCAAACAAAAAAAACATTCATGCATTCATCAACAAAAGACTTGATGAAGAAGAGCAGTTTTATGTTCAAAGGTATATTGTTTTTAAACTCTTGGTGGTGAAAAAGAAAACATGATTTTTGAATGTGGATGAAATTAAAAAAGTCAATGCTTCTACTCACAGCAATGAATAAACGAAAATGTAAAGCGTTTTATACAAGTCTGTTCGGTAATCAATTAAATTTGAGGCTGTTTTCGAATATTTTGCTCCTATTTTGTCGCTTCTACTAGTTATTAACCATACAAACAAAAGAAGGATTTAGAGTTGATTCAAGAATTTTCAACTTCTAATATACATGTATAATTGCACACATACATACATACATACATACATACATACATACATACATACATACATACATACACGTATGTCTATCCATATATGCAAACATGTATATCTTTTCTTCAAACAGGTTGCAGCGGAAATGCGTTTCACTACGCCATGCAAGAGTTCCTTGTCCGCATATCTTTTGGTAGATTCGTGTTATTTGTTTCTGCCATTTAATCGTCAATACGGTTCATTAGTTTCCGTACTATAATATGGTGCGCAAGTCTCCAACATATAGCATGTGATATGGCGTGGCTTTCACCGCGAAAGCAGCAGCCATCAATACCTACAAAGCTTCGAGCAACAATAGCAGAGATGAATAAATGTATGCATAACTCTATTGTGCTCGCGCCGTAAAATGCTTTGAGAACTCGTGAAAAATGTGCTATACATATCATCAAGACGCTCCTGAAGTACCTTCTTCATTGTCCACATTTCTGCTTCACAAAGGTGAATATGCTCTGCACAGACACTAAATAAGGTCAGAGTTGGTCACTTTGAAATAATTGATGTTAGATATTGAGAAGATGGTTACAGACAGTCCGGGCTTGCCCCCCCCCAACTGTCAGGAAAGTCTTTCTTCTATCAGGAAATTTGGGGGCCAAGTTGCTAAAAGCCAGTGACCTTCTTTAGTTATGTGCCATTTTTAGAACATATGCAAGGAATTTACAGCTTCAATGCACAAAGGTTCATCACAGTTTGTGACAGGCTTGAGTACAAGAGTAGCAGTGATGAGTATGACACCCTAATATCTGCTAACAGTGATATAAGATGGAATTGCAAATAAAGGAGTGGACGATGACGTTAAACATTGCTTCCAATAGAAAAGTAACAAAGACCGGAGAGGAGTCGAGAAGGTATTGTAGAAACATTAGTCTAGATGCACTAGGAATACCGAAAGGAGTGTGGATTCAGCAAAAGCCATGTTTTATGAAACGTGAAATGGAAGACGAGAAACATGAAGTTCGAAACAGAATATACACACACATTTAATACTGATAATTATTGGAGTTGTTTAGCCTTAGAGCAACTTTATTAGAGTAGTCCTAAAAAGCAAAGACGTTCCATCTGTTACTAGCCTGCTTTTCTTTTTATTATAGCAAGGAGTACTCTCTCCAACGTGTCGTGTCCTTCTTTATTGAAGAGGGTAAGTAATTTGCGGGAGAAATTTAGTTGCTATTTCTCGCATGATAAGCTCCAGTGTAGAAGCGTTCTCAGTGGCACATACTCATTATCGATTATCTTCGTCTTGTTCCATTTCAGTTGTGACTGATAATATCTTTAATCTATGGCTTTTCAGCCATAACCATTTCGTTCATCTCAGTTTCGTTGCCTATTTTGGACTACATTTCTCTATATAACCCTTTTTTCAAAACAATAAGGTATAACTGATGCAGATTGCTATTTCGTGCAAGTGATGCGATCATTTCGCGCTTTCGCCATCAAGTATCATTCCGTTCCTTACTGTATTCATATATTTTGGATAAGCCTGTCATACAACTGCAATTCTGGTAATGACATTTCTTCTGCTCTCTTGCCGATAAAACACAAAAGAAACTTTTTCTTGCACAGTCTAACATCGTCATCGTTGTGCTCATCGTAGCCGTGGTGGCGCTCATCCTGAATATCGTCGTTGTTTAAATCAACTCAGACATGATTTCAGTGGAGATGAAGTATGTTCTATTCTATTTTTCGAGATTGCATTCAATAATTCCCTTTTTTCTTGAGACAGTAGTTTATAATTTAAAAGAGATTTGGCTGCTATGTCTACTAATTTCAGCAAAACCCAGTCAAATACAGGAATCCACTAAAAACAATCTACTTCTCACTTTCTCTCTCTGTTTCACGCACACACATATTCACACACACGCACGGATAATGACACATACATACATACACATCACAATCTCAAATTTACCATAAACATTTGACCTTGCCTCGTTAAACGAAAAAAAAATCAATAGTATTGATGCAATAACAAAACAAAAAAAGAAAGATATCAGTTAAACATAGCTGATAAACTTGTAGCATTAACAATACAATATTTAGTTTTATTGTGGAAAAAGTTGGAAAGGAAATTAGTCGCTCACCAGTTTTTGAACAGCTGTCAATTAATTTGTGACCCTATCGGTTACGGATTTGAATACATGAATACTAAGAAACGGGCAATTCTGCGCATCTTTGTCTGTCGAAATCTTCACAAAAAAATAAATAAAATAAGTGTTTTGGCAAGATGCTTCAAACTGGAAGTGTAAGTTGAACTGATACTGGTATTCAAGTAGACAAGACACCATTATTATGCAGTTAAATTCTACTCGTCAAGATGAATGTTTCACTATTGAGGCTGTCAGTAGGGAAAAATGACACCCTTCAAAGTAGTATTTTCGACAGAATATGTGTTTGTGTGTCTATGTATGAGTGTATGTGTGTGTTTATATATATATATAAATATATATATATATATATATATAGATATATAGATATGCATGCATACACATACGGATACACATGTGTATATATATATGCTGTATATGTATGTATGTGCACATATACCTATATATATACACACGCAAACATATAGTTAGACATACACACACATATACATATATATATATACATATACATACACACACACACACACACACACACACACACACATAATAAATATCTTCCCGTGTGTGTGGATATTGGTAAATGTAAGTACACACACATGTTATGCAGACGCAGAGTTGAGAAATTCAGCCTAGCTTACACTACAGATATAAATGGTTAGAAGTGACATCTCTCTGAAATATGTAGTTTTTGGTTCTCACCTTTTGAAGAAACAATGACCTATAACGAGTTGATGTATATAGATAGTTCATCTTTGCCAGCCATAAGTTCATTTTCAGAATTCCAAGTATTCACACAGTTTCCGAACTAAGAAAAATTAAGTCAGGTATATATTGGTTTAAAACTTTGACACAAAGCCAACAATTTTCGATAAGAGGGCTACTTCCGTTACATCGAACTGTGTACACAACTGGGGTCGATGTAATCTTACTTTTTTGTTCCCGAAAGGATGAAAGGCAATGTCGACCTCGGCAAAATTTGAACACAGAACGTGATGATGGACGAAATACCGCTAAGCATTTTACGCTGCATGCTAATGATTCCGCCAGCTCGCCGCTCTAGGGTAGGTATAAATTAACCCCGATTATGTGTTTGTCCATCTTAAGTAATCGTTTCCCTACTGGATAATTTGAATTCAATTCTATCACATAAAACAGTATTCAATCAGCTACATCTAATTAATTTTTCTACCCTGTATCTAAACCCGAACTAGCAAAATCAGTGAACAAGACTCTGGACGTAATAAAATTAGAAGAAAACTTTCCTCTGAAATTTACATTTCTGCTGTTTTAAATGTAAGAAACGGTATTACATAATGTAATTCTAGATGATCTATATCATAAAACAAAAAGATGAACAGTGATGGTTAGACAGCCTTTAATTGTTTTTCTGCTCAGTTAGGATCGCCTTCACCTAATTAACAGGGACGTAATCAGCGATGATAACAACAGCTACAGCAGCATCGTATTCTCAGTTATGTAAGCACAGGTCATTTCGTTATTCATGTGCCCGACCTTATACCAGTGAAATCATACCAACGGCTTATCCCTCTATCGACCGTCTGGTTCCCTATTGATATATTACTCTGAGATAAGTTAAGAGATAAATTTCTTCCTTAACGAGAATGTTGACCAAAATTGTACCTCGGTCTTCACGTAGAAAAAGAATGATGGAACTCAGTAATACATCCTAACGAAAGGTTTTTGCAATTGTTAGCTGTGTCTAAACCTCAAGCAAAATTCGGGAATTCGAACGACAAACTCGTGGATAACGTCGATGGGAGTTCAAATGCGTCAGTTGCAGTGTTTAAATGTCTCTGCTATGGGTAAGCAAGAGAGAGGAAGTTCTGTAAGCATTTGGAGTATGAATGAAAAAATTAAAGTTGTAGGTGAATGTCTTCAGGAACCTAAACACGACATTCAGTTTTTGATTGGATTAAAAGTTTGTACTTTTTGTCTCTCTTCTCTAATCGAAACTTGCCGCTTACTGACATTTGCACCTTAAACTTTTGACTCTCTCACTACAATTTTTTATCCACTATCCACTCTCGCTGCCTACATCACTAAAAACTTCTTAATTATACAACTATGCCTGCATCCATGGAAATTACTCTAGTCGATCCCCCTGTAATGAATAAAATGTAAACTCACTAGAAAGGGTATTTAAACGCCTCCTCTAGATCGGCAAAATCTTCATCAGAAATTCTTTTAGACAAATAGTATTCTGCTCCGTTATCTTAACTTATTGACTGTTCCTTAATAGCTGCGGGCAATTAGTTTTGAAAGATATGAAAGAAAAACAATTAGAAATAAGTTCCTATACTTTCTGCAGAGGAGGAATATTTGCCTAATTCAATAACACAACAAAACGTCAAATTTTTGTCCACAACGTTTTTGCCTTGAATAGATTACATTTATAATTTTCTGACCTGCAAAATGCTTAAAAGTATTTCGTCTGTCTTTACGTTCTGAGTTCGAATTCCGCCGAGGTCGATTTTGCCTTTCATCCTTTCGGTGTCGATAAATTAAGTACCAGCTGTGTACTGGGGGTCGATCTAATCGCCTGGCCCCCTCCTCCAAAATTTCGGGCCTTGTGCGTAGAGTAGAAAAGATGATAATTTTCTGTTCAAAATATCGTTTTTAGTTTAGATTATCCAAAACAGTCTTTGTTGTTGATTAAGACATCAACAATGGCCTTCGGGAAGACTGAAGTACTACAAGTATTTTCATTTACGGTGTGATATTAGAAACTATTAACGAAAATCTGTCTAGCTATTATGAAAACTGAGAACCGAAAATATATACGCAGATGCGTGTATTTATATATCTAGACGTCTGTGTATAATATATCATAGGCTTCTCATAAACCAATTTTAAATGTCATAGACATCTTAACTCCTTGTTCATACGAAAATACAAATCAAACACACCTGCTGATGAGACCCGGACGCCGTACAGGAGAGGACGGACGTTTTGAAATGGCTGTTACTCAGCCCCAGGTAGGGAGACATGTACCATTGGTCCGTGGTGCTTTAGCATTTCTTTTCTTTTCAGGTGAAGCCATGGCGTTGTGGACGATAGAACATCGTTTGTTTGCCTATGTCAGTTACTTGAAGAATAACGAGTCACAGCAGTTCAGCGTGAGTTTCGGCGTCACTTCAACGTTCACCGAAATCAAGCTGTTCCCACTTATAATATTACGTTGGGTGAATGCACTTCGTACGCTAATGACTAGGAAACTGGTGGGGATGCCACGAACGGTACGGACCGCTGAGAATGTAGAACACGTCAGCCAAACTTTGATACTGACTCCGAATCGCTCTGCTGGGAGGCATTCCACTGAACTTGGCATCGGTAATCGATCGGTAAAGCGTATTTTGCACAAAGACCTGCATTTCCACCCGAACATATTGGTCATTGGGCAACAATTGAAATCATGGGACTATGCACAGCGGCTCAACTTCGCACGTCAGATGGAAGAAAGTTGTGAGGCAAATAACAACCTCATCTTGTTAATGAGTGATAAAGCTCATTTTCATCCCAATGGTATGGTAAGTCAACAAAACTATCGTTATTGAGCTCTTGAAAATCATAGAGAACTCAAAAGGACGGTCTGGTGTACTGCTGGAAAAGCTGCCGCCATTGCTCCTTACTTTATTGAAGACAATTATGGAAATGCTGTTACTGTGAACTCTGAGCGTTACATCGAAATAACAACTTCTTTGTTCCTGAATTACGACGTATGTATATTCGAAGTATGGTTTCAGCGTCAATGGGCTTCCTTCGCCCTCTCTTCGTTGACTGCCTCATTTCCAAGCTTGCTCATTTCCTTGGCCCCCTAGGTCCCCTGAATAGTCTATGATTATTTCTTGTGGAAAAACCTCAGGGCATTTGTGTATGCACATAGGCCCCGTATATTTGATGATTTGAAGGAAATCGCTCAAATCGCTCAAATCTACAGAGCAATGCTGGAGAGAGTGGAGGCCAACTTCCAAGAACACCTTCAGAAATACAACAATGAAAACGAACACCACATGATGGATGTTGTTTTCAATACTTGATTTTGACAAATGCTAATTCAATACGAACACATGAAAATTTGTTTGCATCTAAAATTAATGATTTTGTGATCTTTTCAAAAACATCCGTCCTTTCCGCCCCACCCTGTATTTATATTTGCAACAAAGCGCCCAATGACAGTGCATTCAGTTTGTTCCAGTTTCTTTATCATATAAATGGTAATCTTAGTGCTTAAATTACTTTGGTATTTAATGTAAGGTTTGCGCATTGGAAGATAGTGAGTTCTACAAAATATTCGGTGTCAAATTACGTCTCTTAATGTTCAGATTAAAAGTTTCACTGCACTCTGGACTTTGGTATAAGACAAATTTAATTTATGGTCGCTTCGTTTTGGAATAACTAGTTTGATCGTGCAAGAATAAAAGGTACTTTCAACCGTTGTGGTGTAAATCAAATTAGAATAAAGAATTGGTGCATATCGACTTGCTGGCAATCACTTCAGTTTCTTTTCATGGTGTCCTTTGTAGCTAAAAGGGTTAAAGGAGTTGACCTAAATAAAATTCTAATATTAATTTTATTATAACAGTAAAAACGACGTAGATCAAATGCATCCACTCATTTCTAAGTTTAGAACATTCTCTGCGCAGTGGGTAAACTAAGAGAACGCTTATAATGAAAGTGATGAGAAAAAGAAACCCATGATAATAATGATTTCAAAGTTTGGCAGACGGCCAGTAATTTCGGTTGAGTTTTGATTCTAGAAAATGGCTCACTTGGCACCGTGCAATCGTCGCATCACAACGGCTGTGATATACGGCTGCCTCGATCGACTAGTACGCATTTTGTCAACCCCGAGTGGATGAAACGTTAAGTCGACCTCGGCGGAATTTGAACTCAGAACATGGAGACAGACGAAATGCCGCAAAGCATCCTGCCCAGCGTGCTAACGTTTCTGGCAGTTACCATTGCAATGCTTTGAGTCCTGTACTGCGTACTTGTCCAATACACCAAGCCTTCTAAAGTGAATGTAATCAAGCTGTAGTTATTACAACAAGGCTAGATGAACCGTTTAACACAGAAATTACCAGAAGTGTTTATATGAGTGCTCGACTTGCATGAAATAACAGTCAAATCTCAAACAATACAACACTGTTTTAAAGACAAATTAGGTAATATAGATCGGGATACAGCAGTCCTGAAAAGAAAGAAGAAAACAGGATCTCAGGTCTGAATAACTTTGATTATAGTTTTACTGACTAGATTCTTCTATGTTTACAGTAAATTGTAACTGTTCGTATATGTGTATGTAAGTTTGTTGAATTCATCTTCATTAATGATTACATATTCACACGTTCTAAAAATATATGTAGAAAATTAGTAAACATGTGATTCACTTGATAATAGATTTGTAGAGGCACGATATATCAAGCTGGTAGCATTGACTTCTATTTAGGTAGAGACTTCTATTGAACCAAGTGTCCTTTTGCCGTCTCCAGTTATCTCCATAGGTTGTAAACTAGTAATACAAGAAAGTGATTCTGTTTAACAGAATCCCAAACACCAGTAACATCCAAGGTAATTGATTGACAAATATATTTGGTAGATAACTTTGAATATTCAGAAATCTTACTTTATTCTGCATCTAAATTATTGAACACGACTTGCAGCAAAGGAATCCGCGACATTGGCATCACAACCAATGTCTTAAATTCGAAGGACACAAAATCATAGGTGCTATGCCCCCTCCCACCCCATCAGTGCCTAGCTGGCTTCAAAAGAGATGAAATTATTGATTGAAACAAGTACACGTTCCAACTATCTCGGAAACATACTGATGTTTACGTTGCTGAAAAGTTCATGTAAACCTAAGTACTGAATGGCCTTTCTGCAGTGATATTAGTATGAATTACAAACTCTAGCCTCTACCATCGACACCAGCGTAATTTTTAATTCATCGCTAATAAGTAAATAGTTTACGTTAGCAATTAGCAGGGTGTCGAACCTCTCCGCCGATTTGCTTGTGCTGTGGAGATAATAAACGAGCTTATGTTAAAAAGCTTTATTTCATTGTCATTTACATCAAATTTGTATTCTATCGTCGTTACTCTGTTATAATCGGAGGAAGTTCCCTGTTCAAACTTGGCAATTTTGTTAAAGCTATATCTGTCTCCTTAGAATTCCTGTAAATGGAGGGGACGACGTGGTTCCTTGTAGCAAATAAATATAGGTGGATACAGAGGAGTAGAGCAAAGCAAAGCTTTTACAGCTGCGAGAAATCAAGCCGTTACAAGTCAGTGATAAAGAGGTTTGTACCCAGATAAGATCATCTGACAAATCAATGTTTTATATTTCTGTCAAATCGACTGACAAGACTTTGGTCGGTCCGAGACTTTAGGAGAATACACTTGCCCAAGTTGCTACACAGTGAGACTGAACACAGAACCACACAGCCACATTCCTTTATGTAATATTCATTTAGTTTCAACTTTTATAGATTAACTCGTGTGCTTGGGTGTCATTCTTGGTGTAGGATCTAAATAAATAGTCATAATTCCTTTACATTGCGTTGTGAGAGATAAAATTAATAGTTAATCAGGAATGAATACTGTGTATACAGCGGGGAAGGCAATAAACAATGAAACATTAATATTGGTTTCAAATTTTAGTTCAAGATCAGCAATTTTGGTGGAGTGGGTAAATCGATTACATCGACTCCAGTGCTCAACTGGTACTTATTTGATCGACTCCGAAAGACTGAAAGGCAAAGTCGACCTCGGCAGAATTTGAAATCAGAACATAAAGATGGACGAAATGTTGCTAATCACTTTGCCCGACATTCTAACGATTCTACAAGCTTGCAGCCTTCAATGAAACATTGATATTGACGAGTAAAAGTCACTGAACAGTTTGGTGAATAATCGAGCAAACTTGAAAATCTTCTTTCTAAAGCAGTTGTTGAATCAGAACGATTAGTATGGAACTACTGTTCAAGATCTATCCGTAAACGCACTTCATTAAAATTCGGTCTATTTTCTAATCATTCTCGTGCTCATATAATGGTAGGAAAGACAACGACGTCAAACAGATGTTTTGAACCGCCAATGTTACATTTGATGTATTGGATGTCAGTGTCTCTAATAAAGCGTGGTGGAAGGATTATCGGATGGAAATTGTTTACATGGTGGTCAGAGAGAAGAAAGTTTTCATTTTTGACCGCTTTATCGTCTGGTGAGACTCAAGTACAACCGAAACAAAACTCACTTTGGCTTGAAAGTTTCCTATTGACGGAATAACGCAGATATGATCAGGGCATGAAGAACAGCACTCATTATATGGAGAAATATTAATTGTGACAAGCCTACCATTACTTCGTAAACTAAGATTAAATTGGAGCGCAAAATTTACCAAGGGAATTGCCAACAATGTTATTGAGCATATGTTCAACAAATACAAAAATAAATATTTTGCTTGCATTTGTAGTGAATGGGTATATTTTGTTTGCGTTTGGCTGTATGAATATATTTTGTTGGATATATTATAAATTATGAATTATATATCAGGAGATATACAGAGTTAAAATGTACCGGTAACATCAGGAAAATGCCGACTGTTAAATGTATATTTATTTGACTATTTTAATCTCTAACCTAAATATATAATTTAGAAGATACGAACCAATTTTAACAATTTAAAATGGTTATATCTAAAGAAATGATAGATTGTGCAAAATAATACTTAAGACATATAGAGATTTGTATATATTTCATATGCTTGTAAAATTCAATTAATTCCAAGAAACATTAATATTTGATTTCATTAATCAATTAATGGATTATTTAAATATATATGCCGTGTTTCGGTATATGGTTAGAAATGAGATGAGGAAAATTGGTAAGAGAATATTATTAAGTCACGAAACTAAGTAAAGATAAATTCAGTCGAAATTATGGAAATGAAAAAAATATTTATAGAATTGTGAATATAGCATAATATATAGGGGTGGTGCTGAAAAGCTCCTGGCTTTAAGGGTACCGCGAAAGGCCTGGTTAGAAGCTTAACCTTCCGGGTTCCTTTACATGGCTTAGAACACCTGGAGGACCGCTGCAATAAGTGTATGAATCTGAATGAGGAATATGTTGAATGAAATCAGAATTAATTGATCAACTTGTATTTTGTTACCCAAAACCCCCTCATATTATTGTGAGTGCACGTACATGCGCAATAGAGAGCATGTAACATAATTAGTGTGTTATCTGTAACTGCTATACACACTTTCTAACACTGTACTGACGTGTTTGTGTGTATAATAGACGGTATCTAGCATGGAGTGCATATGTGTGCAATAGAGAATAACTTTTTGTATTTATATTTGTATGGAAAATACAGAACATATAGCATATGTGCATGTATGGGACAATAAAGAACATAAGACAGTGTGTTATATTTCGTAATAGTGTCTATAACACAAAATGTATGTGTCTCTGAGCAACATATACATATATATATATAGCGTAGGATGTATGTGGGTGCGCGATTGTATAAGCAAGTGCGAGCATCGAAATAATTAAATAAATCCTTTCGCTAATTACGCGATAATGATGAATGCAGTTTACATTATGATCGCACGGTTTTCATATAGACATTGAAATAAAAGATATAGAAAATAAATTGCAAAATGTTTCGAATATCTGCCACAGATTTTGCGTTATTGGGTTTAATATATCTTGTGCATGCTTTCGGTAATTACTGTATTTATGTACCCGCTATTATATCTATAGACCAAAACGACATGTTCTACTGTCATAGTTTCGTCAAGTGCAAATTTAAAACGAATTATCTTTTAATGATTAGCTGGTTAATTAGAGATACTACCATTTGAGTGTCAATTAATGTTGGGGTATGAACTGGTGACACACATAATCAGAAAGTCGGCATTCTATCAGCTAATTGTTATTCGTAGCTTTGTTATTTTCCTCGCGCCAAATTCGATTAGTGAAAGCTAGTATTGTTTATTAACTTCCCAAAACACAGGAACTAAATAACTCAGTAGTTCTCACCAGACTTGTGAAAAAATTATTGGACGATTCAAACAGAGCGATTCTGTATGGTACCTCAACTGGCTCGAAATAACCAAATTTCTTTCACGTCATACCCAACCATTGACATGAAGAACAGTGAACATTCCTATGGTCAGATTTCCTAAATCTGTATATAATATAGTGGGATTGTGTAGGCCGCACCCAGAGAGAAACTAGGTGACTGATTGACATCAAGTCACCCGCAGACTCGCCCAACCCAGAACCTCACCTACGCTGCCTTCTCTCTTTGCCGTTCCCATCGTTGCTATAGCAGCCACTGCTTTTCGAAAGCATTTCCACCTTATTCGTCTTATGACCCGCGGAGTAATAATTTCCAGGCGCTACACTAATTACGTTGATCAGTAATTCTTTTGCACCACATCGATCATATAGAATTTCATCTTAGTTCATATCCTTACCACAAGCGTTGACTTAACAATTTTCAAAACGAACAATAATGACATCATTCTCACCGGTTGAGGGAGACTTGCAAATGGTATGAACACAGTCTCAAACCAGGCAAGTGATATACATACATACATACATACATACATACATGCATCTATTTAAGTGGATATCTTTATGTGTGAGTATATATATATATATATATATATATATATATAT
>NC_068990.1:2091075-2095403 GCF_001194135.2 Octopus bimaculoides
TATATATATGAGGGTATTATATACATATATACTTATCCATGTAATCTCCTTCTATTCCTCTCTCTCTTTCTCTCTTTCTCTCTCTCTTCACACACATATATATAAATATCCATTTATGCGTTCAGTGATTTAGAACTAAAAAGATTATATTTATATATATATATATATATACATACATACGCACCAGGGTTTGTAACTCAATACATGTGCTTTTATTTATAGAATTCGGTTGAAGACACTTCGCAGATAAAGATTCTTTCACTCTTTCTCTCTCACGAACTCTCTCTTCGTCTCTATCTGTCCATCATTCATCTCTGCCTCGCTCTCTCTCACTCTACAGGCGCGCGTACACACTCACATATATATAAAGCGATAAATAGATGTGCAAAGTATGTGTGTGTGTAGATTTATGTATACCATGCTCAATACAACGCGTAAGAAGAGAGCAGACGATGCATTGTACGGATTAGTTTAAGGAATCTTTGAGGAAGTAGAAGGTCAGACCAGATCATCGGCACAGTACTGATATTGATAGGAGCATTGGGTTGTCGCGGTGTGTGAAAGAAGTTGATATTATGGAAATGAAGACAACACCATTACTACCGCTGCCACCCTCATGTATATCTCAACCACCCGCATCAGATCTGGCGTATCTTGGGTTGGACAGTTCAGCTAGCAAAGATCTAACAGTGAAAGAATTGGAAGATGCCGGATTTCGACAGACAACTGGAGGAAATGTTTTCATAGAAAGTATTTTAAATCCCAATAATATTATATATATATATATATATCTTAAAAAATCTCTCTGAAAAGTTTGTGTAAATGAAGAATAGGAAAGGAACAAAAATCAATATTCAGTTTAATAGCTTTGTGTCTCAAATGTGCTTTTTATCTTTTCCTTCGAACTGATACTTCGGAAAACATCTTCATTAAACTTTACTCTTTGTTTCAATAGTTTCGATTTACTTGTCACTCACGAGGACGAAGTACTGTATTTCGGAGAAGTTAATGCAGTCTACTATATCCATTCCTTTGTTAGAAATATAATTACGATAATCTGAAGAAATATAGGAAATTACTGTTATTTCTAATATAGTATGTAGAATATTTATTTTCTTCCACTTTTTCTTTTGGGCTTTCTGAGAAGAATTAAACACTTTCTATTGACCTTTGCTGAGTGTTCTAGTCGGGTGAGATGTGAAAATTACTATGAAGCAACGCTTCAACGTATTTTGGCCCAAACCAATCTTGTCTGAATGCTTGTAATAGGGTGAACTCTCCTGAAATCATACAAGAAGAAAGTAATGTTGTTCAATCAGATGATGGAACTGCAATATCCATGGACTTTGGTCTAAGCATCAGTACAAATAAAATATCTTACCTGTTACTCACACAACTCCAACGCAGGCAGCACAGGTGTCTTTACTCTGAATATGTATTTAGTGCATGATATATTACGTCTGACTGAAAGACAAAGTTGAATAACTTTTATCGTAAAATTCAGCTCTATCAAGACTTTATATAAGCTGAACATCTACCATGCATATCACACCTACTGTTTCTTTCTACAAGTCATACATATATTTCCAATTTCCCTCATTACTTCTTTGTTCCTGATTTTAAAAATTCACAGAAAACGCAACACATATATGTGTGCATGTGTGTGCGTGTGTTTATGTGTCGATTTGTGTGTGTATGATGTTTGCATGTGTGTGTGTATATGTGTGTATTTGTGTGTGTGTATGATGTTTGCATGTGTGTACGCGCACACGCGTGTATGTGTACGCACAAACGGTCATTTGGCAAAGTCGTGAGACTGTCGAACTGATAGCCTTGCAACTCCGGTTCTTTGCTCTCTGAGTTCAAATAGTTCCAAGGTCAACACTGCATTTCATCCTTTTGGGGTCGCTAAACAAACCCTCAGTTCTCTCTCGTGGTCGACTCATCTCTTTTTCTCCCTATTTTATGTCCGTCTTTCTTTTATCTAAATGAAATGGGATGTGGACAGATCAGTTGACGCATGGGCTCATGCGTCTGAAGACCTTTAAGACGTGCCATGAAACCCAGTAACAACGCTGTTAAGATTTGAGAACTAAATGTGTGTGTGTATGCATGAATGTATATATGTGTGTGTGTGTGTGTCTGCGTGCATGTAGTTGTCTGTGCTTGTATGTGTGTGCACGTGCTTCGTTGGGGAATTGTTGGAGATTGTAGCAGCTTAGTAGACTGCCGTCCCGTTTTTCTCTTGCTACGACACCTATTGAACTACTGAACATACTTTAGTCTTATTTGCTTTTCGGTTTATTTAGATCGTCCTCAACATTTTCTTGGAAAACAGTATAATATTAGATTACGGAGGTTTGAACGGACAAACATGACCTCCACAAATAAGATATCAGATTGCATTCTATTCGTCTATCCTATCGTTCCCACAACAATGAAATGAATTTTTTTTCTGTTTTGCTGCCAATATTTGAGATTGACGAAGTAGCAGAAGCAGTAATGTGCCAGACTAAAATCTTTCTGAATGTTGTTGCTTTTGTCTTTCATTAGATTTCACAAACTCCGCCGGAGTCAATATTTCCTTACATCTTTCCAGAGTCAATGTAATAATTACTACTATTGAGCTAATTGAGTTAAAGCAGTCGTCTATAACTCTAAGGCACAAATTTAGTGTTGTGACTAATACAGGAAATCAATGTTTCAAGACATTTCTATTGAAACCTGAACTTCTAATTATAAATGCCTTGTAAAATAATCAATGGGGTACTGAATAACTAGCCAGTAAATCGGTCATTCGATCCTCTGACTAACAGGTCCATGTGTATGTCGTTAAGGCAAATTAACTCTGAACGGTTCGCACTACATCAATGTATTATAAATAGCATTGCGAAATATATCTCATTTTAAGTAGCTTGTAGGATGTTTATATATGTTAAAAATATTCCTTGTAGGAATAACTCGGTGAAGAGTGGGGTCTGCATGACTGATTTGTCTTAAATACAACGCCTTTACTGTGTTTTATGCGCATGGGCTAGAGATCAGTAACTGAATTCTCTCAAGTCGATTTCAAAATAGAAACGTCATGTTTTTTTTTCAATCTACAGGGTTACATGCTCATTTAATTAGCTTTCGAATTTGATGAGCATTGGTACGAATATGTCTAATTATAAAGGATTTCTCGTGTAGAAGCAGGCTTACATAACAGTGATAAGTCTGGACTGTTAAGTTACAAGTATAGTGTATCAGACAAGATACTATATGGCTTCCCCACTTCACTCGTAAGGCTTATGTCCACCCGAGACTATGTTAAATGCAATGGGTCAATATGTCACGTATAGAGGACGAAATCCAGAACCTCATGGTTGCTAAGCAAACTTCTAAAACTCTCAATCATGCCTGTGTCCATATAGTGACAGTATATTAGTTTATTACAGTCTATATGGACGGTAGACTTAATCTGGCTCTCAGTATTATACCACCAACAGAAGACACTTTGGTACATTTAAGCAGTATCTAAAACGTTGCAAGCATTTGAACTGAGTCACCGGTCTTTGTTAAATTTGTATTTTCTATACATTCCACTCTATCAGTCACGCAAATCTCACCCAAATATTTATGTGTTCTCCCACCTTTTTCTGATTATTCCATTACAGAAACTCTAACAGGCAACTGTTTTCATGTTGTTTTGTATTTGTTTTCTCCTTTAGGTTGATATACCAATTTACTTAGAAGAGGGAGAGACAGTTCTGGTGAATTTTGTCGGTCTAGGTTACGATGCCAACAGAATGGGCAATGCGATGCCCTACTCAACAGTATGTGATGTTTCGACCCCTGACAAGCAGTTGATCAAATTGCCAGATCAGGTAAGTAAATTGTAGCTCTTTCATTCTTTTATATGTCTCAATCATTAGACTGCAGTAATTCTGGAGCACCTTCTTGAATAGTTTGATCGGTACCAGTATTTATTTATTTGCATTCTACCGGGCAACTATCGAAAGAGGACGTAAACAATCTAACTCCAGCTGTCAACGAGTGAGACATAAATCACACTTTGGCACAATGTGCATACACACGCGTGCTCTCACACACAGACACAGACACACACACGCACACATATAAACGACGGACATCTTTCAGTTTCCGTCTACCAAGTCTACTGACAAGGCTTTGATCGGCTCGTGGCTATAGTAGATGATACTTGTCCGAGGTGTCACGCAGTGGGATTGAACCCAGAACAACGTGGTTGAGAAGCAAACTTCTTACCACACAGTGACACCACGTCTGCAAACACACACATACACAGACACACACACTCATGCATATAT
>NC_068990.1:2095785-2101941 GCF_001194135.2 Octopus bimaculoides
AAATTTCAAATATATACATACATACAAAGTATGGCGGTTTAGTTCACAGGTGATCTAAACGCTATGTAAGTGGTGTAACTAATTTCTAGGGCTCCGAGGATGTAACCGAGACGGTAGTTATGGAGCCATTGCAGATTTTCGATATAGCGGATATACAATTGTTAAAGAGGACAATAAACGTTAAGGATAATAAACGTTAAGGAAAGGTAAACATCTGAAGTGATATACATTATTATTATTGTGAAAAATATTCAAAGTCTTACACCTGTTTCTCGGTATCGCGGAGTAGGGGGGATTTCGTCATCAGAGACAAATAGGGAAAATTAGAAGGGTATAGATTCATGAAATGACTACATCGAGGGCAGGAGTAAAGGAATAAGGAGATTAAGAGAGAGAAGAAAAAAGAAGCAACTTCCCGATGTTGTAGAAATAAATGCATAAGTCCTTAGGTGCAATCCAGCGAAGGTCCATCTGGGTTAAAGTCAGGATATTGTAAACATCCAGAAAAAAGACGCAAACATATCAACGTTCAATAAGAGAATGTTAGTGGAGGTGGCTATTAAGTGGTAACAGAAAAGTAAATAAATAGAAAGAGAGGTAGATAGTGTGAAAGACATGAGTTAAGGATCGAATTTAGGATAAAGTAAGGTATATAAACACTTAGTGTCTAAGAATATAGTGAACTAAGATAACCGAGAAGATAAGAGAAAGGACGAGGAGGTAGAGGAAGATAACGTAAACAAATAAACTAAATAGAGCAAAATGGAAGGAATTTAAAGAGGGTGGTATGTACCAGTGGTATTCTTCTAGTCTATAGGGGTTGAGAGGAAATCTAGTAGTAAAGGATTGGGTTCTTTTTGGCTAATATCAGTGTCTGTAGAGATATTTTCAGCAATGGGGTTATGGATGTGAAAGTAGTCGAGAATGGAAAAACTAGCTGTATGTTAAATTATTTAGGAGTAGGAGTTAGAATTAAATATTAGGGGATTTTTAACGTTAACGTTTAAAAATAAATTAAAGATAAATTAAAGAATTAATATTTATCTTATAAAGCGGTGAGCTAAGATAGATAGAAGAGACATAAGTGATAAGATAGATAGAAGAGATAAAGAGATATAGGAGAGATTGAAAAGATATAGGAGAGATTGAAGAGATATAGAGAGTTGTGTTAATGATCATGGAAGTTCGTATGACAGAATTTAAAAGTGCGGAAGAATTTGTGCTTAGACATAAAGAAGGATTCGCTGTCTTTTCTGCTCCGTCTTCCTCTCCTTATTCTTTTACTCCTGTCCTCTATGTCGTCATTTCATGAATCTATACTTTTCTCATTTTCCCTATGTGTCTCTGATGGCGGAATATTCCATACTCAGGGATGTCCCAGAAACAGGTGTAAGATTTTGAATGTTTTTCTCAATAATAATAATAATGTATATAACTTGAGATGTTTGCCTTGCCTTAACGCTTATTGTCCTCTTTAACATATATATATATGAGAGAGAGAGAAATTGAAAGAAAGAGAGAGGAAAAGACAGATCGATCGATCGATCGATAGACAGATAGATAAATAGATAAATATCGGACATCCACAGAGTTTCAGTCTAACAAATTTACTCGGCTCGAGGTTATATTAGAAGACAATTACCTAAAAGAAGTAGAAGAGCTCAACCTCAAATTACTTGGTCGGTATACAAAATTCTTTATGACACGACCATGCCTGCACGTGTGTTTAAAAAAACCATTATTTTTCACTAAATTAAATTTATCGACCAGTTGCTTTGATTTTACGCTAAATATACATAGAGCTGTTGCATATAAATTAATCCTGAATGTTAACTGTAAAGTACACGTACAGACACACATGTAAACACATACATACATGTACATGCACACGCCGACTGGTGAACACTTAGAATTTGCAAATTGTCGTCGGGGGAGGCTTCAATCTGTTTGTGAATATCCTGTCTGAGATGTGACGCTATTAAAGTGAAATACTGTGTTCGACATATATGCCGTCATAAAAAAACTGTTGGATGATAAATGCTGAAAACTCGTATAGATATTCACGAAGGGAGACAATAATACAGTCGTGTGGAGCTGATGACACTTCGATGAGAATAAATAGCCTACATAGAATTGGGCATATGAATTGAATTACAAATTTTAGATCAATGGAAAAGCATATATTATAGCTTTCCCTAAATAACGAAATACTTATTTATCTGTTATAATACATGCATATATATATATATATATATATATATATATATATATATATAAAAGACAAATTAGAGTGAAAAACTACAGATTTGTGTTATATGGTTAAAGAATATATTTATTTCGTTATTTTAGAAAAATGTTATGAAATTTTGTGTTTAGTAACGTTGTTTTGGGAGAAATAACCGGTTTCGTATTTTCTTTTCAAATTTCTCATATTTCTTTACCGATATTGTGTTATTTCTTCGCTCTGATGTGAAGTATGAGAGTTCCAGACAGGGGAAGGTAATCAGGAATTTATTCGGTATAAGGGAGATAATCAAAATTGTTGGGAGTGACTAGGTTTTATTAATTAGACATGATTTTGTTTAGAACGAATAGAATGTTAGAAGTGGTTAAGTTTTGCTTTATTTCTTTTCAATGAGGTAAGTTTCCTTATTAAAAAAATGCTAGAAATTTTAAAGTTTTGGCTTATATTTTTCAATAAGTAGATTGAGAGATGTGCAACTGCTTCCACAATTTGTAATCTTTCCATTTTATCAATGTGCCATTGGAACACCAACACAAGTTAGATTAAATAAGCAAACCTACTTCATTGAAAGCTATAAGTCAAAACTTAATCTAATCAGGCGTTGCTTCATTTACATGAATAATCTGATAAGGATTTGGAGGGGGATATTCTGCTGAACCCGATTCAAAAATTCATGTAAAGTGTATCGTTTCCAAGCATAACACACGCACGCACGCGCGCACACACACACACACACACACACACACACACTTTTTATATGTATGTATATATATATATATATTTTGATACACACACGAAATATACTGCCATCTAGTGTTTATAGGTAAAATATGTGAATATCTAGAAATTTATCGCAGTATTTTTCCCATTTTATTACAGTGTGAAATCGTTTAAACGACCGAAACCGGTAGATGCTTAGTGAAAAATATACAAACTATCTTTCTATTTTCCATGACAATTTTCTCTAGGCGTTTTTGTTCATCTTATTTTGTCAATACATACATACATACATGCATACATACATACGTACGTACGTACGTACGTACTGGCCATGTGTCGAAACCATAATGATATCCGTGTGGCAGTTGATGATAGAAATGCATATTTGTTATGCTAGTTTCTAAAATGTTTCTTAGTCTCGCAATACTGAACTGTCTTTCATTCTAGTAAAGGGGAACGTGCTTGTGAAATCATTGTTTGTGCAGATTACTTGCTACGATAGATAATCATATCAGGCTTGGATATTTGTCTTTATTTTCGGGAGGCTCTGTGGCATTTCTATATCTATAAATATATAGGATGAGCTTCTATCAATTTCCGTCTACCAAATTCACTCAGAAGTGTCGTGTCAGACCAAGGCTAAAACACTTCGCCAAGGTACTATGCAGTTGCTACTGATCCAAAGACCACATATTTTAGGAATCAAACTTCTCAACCACACGAGTACTGCCTTAGTTTGAATTATGAACTCAATAACATAATGGGAGATTACATAATAAATCTCGATCTAAATTACGTTGAGAGAGCATGGAGGGGGCATAACCGTTAAAATACTATTAATAATAGTTTCTGCTGTTAATATGACGACAGGGAGGAGCGTACAAGCAGTTATGATGTCAACAGGGAGGTGCCCGAGCAGAGATGTGTAAAAGGAGGATAATGGTGGTGGTGGTGGTTGTGATTGTTAAATGGCTGATATTCTCACATCACAGTGTGAAATATTGATTAGTTGAGAGCGACGGGTATTTGTGATGGACGAGAACTGAGTGCGCAACAGCGTGTTTCCGGACTTGTACCATCTTGTGTGAGTCTCTTCTAACACAATCATGAGTTGTCCAGCTGTCTTGTTAAGGCAATTTGATAGACAGCAACTATGAAAAACTCTGTTCTCCGTCGTATGTCTATTTAACTATCTAGCTATCAATGCACGCACACACACACACACAAACACACACACACACACATGCACAACACACACACACACACACGCATATACACACATACACACAGATATATTCTTTCACCAGTAGCAATGCAACCATTCATCCTGAAAAGCTTAGCTGATCAGTTGATTCTGTACATATCAGAATCTATTTTACATTAAGTTACGTTGACGTAGGCAAAAATACATCGATTGTCAAGTACAGAGTTATAACACAATAATTCCCAACCGTATATACACACATACACGCACGTATATATTTTTATGAAGGGAAACTGCTAAGTTTCTGTCTCATAGTCAGTAGCCAACACTGAGTCGTAGTAAAAGTCACTCACCTAAGTTGTCGGGGAGTTATTTCTGCGTGCATTTACGCTCGTATTTGTGTGTGTGCGATGTTCACACGCATCTATTTACTACTGCCTGTCTAAGTTATGTCAAATTGCTTCTTTCTGATTTTGACTCAGTTTTTGATAAATAGAATCGATAAAACAAGTAATCAACCGAAATAAGTACCGAATCTAATATAACCTGGAATAAATGTTTGACCGGAATATCCCAGCTTGGCTGGAATTGAAAGACTCGAAGTTGTACAAGCTAAAATCGATGTTAGTGCGAAATATCACCACCTTGTGATATTGTTATGTCTCAAGCTACTGCTATCTAGCGCTTCCGGGTGATCTCTACTTGACCGCAGCACGACTGCTACTCAACAGTCACCCAACTCTCTACCACGGCTAGACTACCTCTATTTATATGTCTTGGGCGATCCTACTTCTTCGCTTGGGGGCGTCGACACAACAGATATACATCTTCAGTTACAATAAATGAGGATAAAACATTTACCATCAGTGGCCAGCATATAAAATGAAACCAATTAAGGTGAAAACATTATATACTCGCAGGAGCATATATAAATATTCCATTTATTTCTATAAGTACATTCTGCTGAAGATGAAAGAGACTTTGAGTAGATTCGGAAATTAGCTAATACAGAACTATCTATTTTATAAAGATATTCCGTCGGCTTGTTGCGTCGAATTCAGCACATGTGTTTGTGACTTCTTTCAGTGGTGCAATTAAGCCGGAGATAACGTATGGGCATTACAGATTAAGGCGAACCGTTCCTTGGAGAGGTTTCAACGCAGTTTGCACCCACAAATGTCAATTTACTACGCAGTCATTGTGGAACTGAAACCCTTAAGCGCTTTGTTGGAAAGGGGATTTCTTAACTACACGCTTATGTGTTTGTGCTCATTAGTATTAGACTTAGTTTAAGCATAGTAACTTTATCGTCGTTTGCATAGCCAATCGTTGATATATCTGATCAATAACGGATTCATTGAATGCTATATTATATATTGAGATATAATGGGAAATTGGCCGAAGTTTATCGTAACTTTTATTCCATAGTCACCTTCCCTTCACTTCCACGCTCACCTCCGCTACCGCCATTTATCTTGAAAATGTATGTAGCCGGTCAGTGATTGCTCAAACGTTAGCAGCCGTCTTAACGGCTGGAGAAGCAGAGCTAACAGGTTATGAATTCATGCAATATATCTTGCCTGATTATAACTCAACTGAAGACATTTTAAAAACCTGCATAAGTTCCACCCACACTCTGCTCCTCACAAATCAACCGGTTTAAAATTTACTTCTTAGCAATATTCAATATTCTAGCTCTATAAGTAGTTTGTTTTATGTTAACTTTTCAAATATTTCATCCGCACCAGGCCTCTTTCTGTTAGCTATGCAGCTATATGGACGTGGAAGCTTCTAAAATATCTTCTCTGACTTGCATCAAACTATTTGGTGATTCATCTAATCTTTATAAATTGACCTGCTGACTTCAGCATCCGTCTACTCGAAATATTTGTTTAATAATTGATTTACTTACACACACACACACACACACACACACACACACACACACACACACACACACACACACACACACACACACACACACACA
>NC_068990.1:2102024-2106267 GCF_001194135.2 Octopus bimaculoides
TGTGTGTGTGTGTGTGTGTGTGTGTGTGTGTGTGTGTGTGTGTGTGTGTATGTGTTTGTGTGTGTGTATTCTTTTATCTTTTACTTCTTTCAGTCATAATACTATCGCCATGCTGGAGCACCGCTTTGAAGTCTGGTACTTATTCTGTCGGGTTGTTTTGACGAATCACTAAGTTGTGTTGTGACGTGGTGAGTGGGGGACAAACACATGCACAGACACACACGCATATATATATATATGTAAGTGCGCATGCACACACACATACACGTACATTTATATCATCATCATCATCATCATCCTCATCATCACCATCGTCATTTAATGTTTACCAAATTCACTCACAAAATTTTGTTCAGACTTTGGCTGTAGTAGAAGACACTTGACCAGTTAGACGGAACTCGAAATTACATGGTTGCAAATCTGGCTTCTTACCCACAAATATATTTCTATACATAATACACATAAAATTCAGACGGCTGGCCGAATTAATCCTTCGAACTTTCAGAATTAGAAAGCAGGAAACCACGAAAGACCTCTGCTGGACATATTTCCTCAGCCGCTTGGACTACTACTCACAATTCTGCTCACCATACAGTATAATATTAACGGTGGAACTCGAAGTAATCCAACCATGAGGTTGTTTAGAATGTGAAGAAGTGTAGGCTCTGCAAAACTAAAAGAGAGTTAAGGAAGGCTATTATTAATCGTACTGAAATTGATAACCTCCATTGAGCTTTGAACACAGTAAAATTAATTCTCTTCAATTATAAATGATTAAACAAAACTGGCATACATGAATTTTAAGTAAGAAGTATGTTGGTGACAATTATGTCCTAATTACTAGTCGTAGTGATGAGGTAAAAAATGAATGATTAAATTAAAGTCTGGGTTGATAGTTAACATAGACCAAATGCTCCAGTCCGACTTGCAATAATTCAAGCAAGACAGTCGACTTATTTATAGGCCGGAAGAAACACAAAGACTAACCAGCTGCAGATTCTCCAGAACTTGAAGCAAGCAAAGAATCAAAGAATGGTTTGAAATGCTGGAGAAAAGAGCAGCTTTGTATAACAGTAAACTGACCTCAGAAATACTTTGTGAAGATGTTGCAACAAAATTTTCAGCAAATGTAGCTGAACCAAATATTGAACAGCAGGTTTATGATATTGATGAGACTGGATATATGTGCGTACATTTAAATATATGCATCAGAAGGTGTGATTGCTGAATGACTTTGCCACTGCAGTTTACAATTCTTTCTTGGATAAATATTTATGTTAATCCATGCATGCATTTATGTGTATGTGTGTTTCTATTGAGAAATACAAACCGCGCCTGAATATGAACACAGAACGAATTTTGGGATTTTGGAAATACTTTCATTCATGAACGTATAACCATCATTATTTTAATTTATGAAATTTATGACTTCGTAATATAATACTACAACTTTACCCCTCAGAAAAATTATATCTCCCGAAAAAGTGCAATTACCTCCCACGTCTGAAATAACACCAGTCACCAATTACCAATTACACGCAGGTTCATTACAAACAAACTCTCAATCAACCTGCACAAAGTAAACTTTCTTTAACAAAATTGCAACATTTTCACCAATTTCCCGGTCAGGATTAAAAAAAACGTGAAACTGGTTGACTACCAAATAAAATTTACAAAAATGCATAAATTGTATGCATTTTCTGTCTTTTCTTGACATTACTACATCCGGCTCATGGTCGTTAGACTGGAACTTTGAAGGAACATATCGTATCTTAGAATAAAGAAGCTAAATGCAGACTGCCATATTGATAGAATTAGTACGACATTAAACTGAAGCCAGTACTAGTCTATCACATCAAAAAATACTTTGAAAGAAATGCTATACGCCATATGGAAGTAAAAAAAAAAAACTAATCAAACCAACAACCAAACAAACAAATAGCTTGACTTACTGCTACTTTGCTTCAAGATTGGTTTAGTAAGCTCGTTGTTTCTGCTGTTAAAGAATACCCTGTCGGGAATAATTTATTATTTTAGGCACGGTTTGATTTTGATAATGATTCATTATTAGAGGATAATAGAGGAAACTAAAGCGGTATTTTTGCTTGCAAATATCACAAGTGAAACTCAGCCAATTGATTAATCAGTAATATAAATCTTCAAAAGGTACTAAAAGAGGAAATCTGCTAAACGGACTGTCAAGACCACTGATAAGGATGTTGAGCCTTTATCAAATGGATTCTGTAAAATATAGACTATCTGGAATGCTATCGATTATATTGAAGTCGTCCGGGATTTGATAAAGGGATTGAGAGTATTAGGTTTCTGTAAAATTTTAAGTCCAAATTTAATACAAAATTTCAAAGGATTTGATGTGACCCTTGATGGTGACACAGCTTTTGAATCAGCTTCATTTCAGTGACTCTGCAGAAGATACGAATGGATTAACTCAAGCTTTGGCTCTTTGACGTGCTATTGAAAACGAAGACGATGATGGTGATGATGATGGTGGTGGGTGATCATGACCTTGATAATGAAGAAGAAGAAGGAGGAGGAGGATGAGGAGAAGAAGAAGAAGAGGAGGAGGAGGAGGAGAAGAAGAAGAAGAGGGGGAGGAGGAGAAGAAAAAGAAGAAGTGGAGGAGGAGGACGATGCGAAGTAGAAGAAGAAGAAGAAGAAGAAGAAGAAGAAGAAGAAGAAGAAAAAGCAGAAATCAATATTGTTAACGTTTCGGCAGTGAATAAATTGACTGAAGCATATTCACACCCGTGGAAGAATATGACCTAAATACAGAAAGAAGGTCACTGGTTCGTCGAGTTATTAATTGCGATAGTCATACAACCTTGCAGCAGATTATGTCCTTAAGAAAAGTGGTGTTTTTCAAACTATGGGTAATCTTTGTAAAACCAAATTAATAATTAATCTGTATTAAACTCCTGTATAATCATGCTAGTTCATACGTTTATTAATTGTCAGTACTTTCATTCGTTCCTGCCATTGTCTGTATATATTCTTTCGAAACAATTTCAAAGATGATCCAAGGGGCAGAAAAATTGATAGAAGAGTATTCTTTCTTATATTTGAAGTGTCACAATTTTCCATAGAAACCAAATAATCCCATTCGAACATACATATATGTAATAAAATGACTAAAAGTTCGTACATTTGTACATGTTTAACTCTCATGGAACAATAGCTCGTAAGATTAATACGCAATTTAAGGTCAAGTCGGAAATTCAACGTTCAAACACTTTTTTCAGAAGGGAACACTGTGTCTACCATTGAGCTAATAACTATTTCGTGTTTCAACTCTTAAATCTATAAACCATGCTTGACATTATTGTAAGTTTGCATGCTCCTTTCCTGTTACTTACCATAATGCATTTCCCTTAGGTATAATGCTTCTTTTGTATATATATTCGCTAATTAACTGAATAAATTGTATCTATTTTTCAAAGGTATATTATTAATCAGCTGTGTCTGTGGAGTAATTTGTATGTTGATATCTTCCGATAAAGAAGTCATAATTTTGTCTAAGAGCATAAATACATGTGTACACTCATGCATGAACGCGCACATGTGAGTTGTACCAAAAGGAATGCTAAACTGGGCATTAATGTTTTTATGAACTGACATAGGTTGTTCAAATTACATATATTTGTAAACACTTCATTAATATTATCTCTTCAGATTTTCAATGTAGGCAAATAATGGTTCCAAGTAATGCCAACCTGCCATCATTGAATTCTTAACGAAAGAACAGTGCAAGGTGACTGATATCCACAGAAGGCTACAGGTTGTTCACTGAGGTCATACCACTGACCAAGAGGTGGAAGTCGCTGAAAGAATTTGGTAGAACGGTACACGGCTGAATTTTTTCAAAGTGGATTCGAGAGTTCGTTTCAAGGATGGCACGAATGTATTGCATGTGAAGGAAATGATTTTGAGTGGTAACTATGCATAGAAGAGGAATTATTCTACGAATATATGCAATTGAAACAACCTGTGTCAGATAATAAAAAAGTGATAATAAAAAAAGCACTTCGGTATATTTTTGGTACAACCCCCCACCATTGTGTGCGTATATGCGCGTGTGTTTGTTTAAGTATCTATCTATCTATCTATCTGTCTATTTATCTATCTATCTGTTTATTTATCCCTCCCTCCTTCTAACGATTTGTCTATCCATTAATATATATATATATATGTATATATATATATATATATATATATATATATATAT
>NC_068990.1:2106460-2108748 GCF_001194135.2 Octopus bimaculoides
AGAGAGAGAGAGAGAGAGAGAGAAATACAGATCTCTGCAGAGTTCTCCAACGTGTTTCTTAATTTGGTATGTGATTTCCATTTGTAATAAATAGTCAAAGACCGATTTTTATATATAAGAAGCTTAAAAAACCTGTAAACACAAAGCAGTTGGTTTTGGTTCATGTCTTCAATATTATATTATGTTCAACAAGCATTTTGAGATCAAAATTCTTTCAAAGGAATTTGTTTTAACCGAAAGAGCAAACATACAATTAAATAGAAACTTTTGAAATTAAATCATTATATCTTGCATATTTTCTTTTGTTCTCTAAAATTGATTTCAAATTTTGGTATAATGCCAGCAATTTCGAGGGAGAAGGTAAATCGATTAGATCACCCCCAATACTCAACTGGTACTTATTTCATCGATCCTGCAAGGATGAAAGGCAAAATCAGCTTCCGCGGAATTTGAACTCAGAACAAAAGGACAGACGGAATACCACTACGCATTTCGCCCGGCGTGCTAACGTCTCTGCCAGCTCGCCGCCTTTTTTATTTTTTCTAATATCGGCAAAATGACAGGTCACGAAAGTAATTTCCTGATCGCAGACCGTCCAATAATTATTCGCCCGGTTTAGATCGAGTTGGGAGTATCCCTGAAGCTACTCTCAAAAAAGACGCAATCAGTTAAATCGAACATGGAACCATATGAGTACGAAGCGAACATTCTCAAACATACGGCTGTGTCTATGTTAAATGTCTGTGAAGAGAAATATACCTGAGTCTACTTAAAGTTATTCTTCATGTAACTTTTGATTCAATAGTCGATCGATATATTGCTAAATGTTTATGATTCAATACTTAAATGAATTCTAATATATTTCTCAAAAATTCCCTACAGTAATGCGAGTAACAATTCTTTGTGTTTTCTTTTACAGTTCGTGTTTCTATCTCTCCAGAAAATCGCATTTGGCAACATTCCTCTCTTCTCAATGTCAAGACGGATTTTGTTTGCAAACAACTATAGTTCTGAACGGAACGCAACTTTAGAATGGCATCTCAACAATGAAGCTAATGAAGAGGTAAGTTGTGGATAGCTTTACCAACACATATTCCCAAATTACATTGTCTTTTAAGACCTTAGTCGTAGACTCCAATACTAAATAATTTTGGTCGTATTTATGAAACTTCCTAGGAAACTTAAATCTTCCCTAGTTCTTGAGTTCAAATGTAATTTATATCCCCAGAGAAATTGAAAACCAAAGTCGAAGAAAACGGAAAGAGCTAACTACTTCGTACTTTTTGTTCGGGCTTAAACATTAGCACTATTAACAAAAAAGTTAGTCGATAAAATTTACACAAGTACTTAAAAGATACTTTATATGATATAATCGAATCCATCAGGTTGAAAAGTTGCAGTAACCTCGGCGGAAATTGAACTTAAAACGTAATGTTCGGCAGCTAGATACCAGGTAGCAGCCTAACGCTATTCGTCAACGCTCAAAGTATTCTACTTGCGTTCAGCTCTCTCTATAATGATAATAAGCATACTATACATGCACACCAAACGTGCACGCAAACAAACATGCAGATACACATGGCTGTAAACTAGAATCACCGTCATACAAGCGCCGTTGTTCGTTTTCACTTTCCCATGGAAAATCCGGCCGGCCATGGGAAATGGCACCCTGCTGGAAACAGCTGAAGATTGTTGACAAAAAGGGCATCTGACTGTCGATATACTGCAACAAATTCATTGTGACCATGTAAGAATGCAAAACTATCCCTTAACTGGTGATAATGCTGCTGCTGATGATGATGATGTATGTGCGTGCTTATATATATATATATATATAAAAGACAAGTTATAAAGTTATATATATAGAAGACAAGTTGTAAATAATGGTCATTTCATATTTTTCCTTTATTAGAGTAAATTTGGCTTACAGCTATTTTCCAGAAGTCGTTAAGTCGTTATAGGTACATTACTGATAGGTTAACTCGATTGGTCTATTGATCAATTGAGAAAAATTGAACCACCTAAAAAGATTAATGCTACTTTTATCAGAGCCATTTCTGGTTGTAACAGAGGAAAGCGCTCTGAGAGTTCTGCTTTGTCTTATATATCCCTACCACAGATTTGCAATATAGAATTGTGATGAACCATAACCTTGGGCTCTACCATAAGAATACTTGGAGTTCTTCACTAATCTAAACATTTTCTCTCCCACCCAGTAAACACACGCACTATATATTCGTTCTTTACTCGTTTATTATTGTTCTTATTTTAAGTCATGACCATTATAT
>NC_068990.1:2108759-2116288 GCF_001194135.2 Octopus bimaculoides
ATATATATATATATATATATATATATACAGAGAGAAACTCCGTAGGTTAAGACGATGTGGGTTCCAGTTGTTTCCGATGAATGAACGGAACAGCCTGTTCGTTAAATCAACGTGCCAGTGGCTGAACACAGAACAGACACGCGTACCTTTAACGTAGTTCACAGGAAGATTCAGCGTGACACAGGATGTGAAGATGCTGGCTCTTCGGATTACTGGTATAACTCATTTTAGCCAGCTGAGTGGAGTGGAGCCACGGGAAATGAAGCGTCTTGCTAAATGGCTCTCACACACACACACTTATATACATACATATACATATATATACACACGTATACGCACACATATGCACATATATGCACACATATACATATATATGCACACATAAACACACATATACATACATGGATTAATACGCACACATATTCAAGAAAGAATTGTGAAATACATTGGAAAAGTCATTCATCAATCACACCCGCTGGCGCACATATTTACATATACGCATATATGTCCCACCAACAATGAAAAACACAAACGCACATATTCAACGACGCACAAACGCATGCACAAACTCGAGCGTGCACACGCACAAGCACACGCGCGCACACACACACACACAAACACACACACACATTCAAACCTCCAGTTTGTCCAGAGCTATAATGAAATAATTCAATTTCTTCGATACAGTTGTAACAACTGTGAAGTAGTCCAGCGGTAACGTTACAGTTCGCTAATTGGTTGTGTAAACAGTAATTGGAAACGCCGTAGTTTTACGCCTATCTATATATTAGCATCTTGAAATTACATCATTTGCTACATCAACTGCCAGCAGTTATTGGTTAGCCGAAGTAAGACCCTGCTATTAATTCTCACGCTCTTTATACACTGCCAAAAACCACTAAAGCCAATATATTTGCAGTTATCTCTTTACTGCTAGATAGTAACCTCTGTATAATGTTACTGTATTACATACACGGCTTTAGAGTATATATTGTGTCGGCAATCAGTCAACGAATGAAGGAAAGATATGATTTATTATCGCGCTACAACTACTTTCGAAACAAAAGGTTGGGCAAGAAACCTTCAGGACAATAGACTGGAAAGGCGGGGAGATAAAATATGAAAGCTAAATTCGTAGAAACAATAATAAACACTAAACATGTCGCATTCGTTATTACAGGTTGTCGTCGACTTACGACCACAATTAATTCCGACTGACTGGTCGTAAGTCGATTTGGTCGTAAGTCGGCCTATAGTCCTACATAGCTTTGTTTTATATTAACTTCCTGGCTGCTCTTTACTTCTTCGAGTAGTAGTAGTAGTAGTAGTAGTGGCTATAATATTTATAGCAACAGCTAGAAGTAGTAGTAGTAGTAACTATGTATTCATAGCATTCGTAGTAGTAGTAGTAGTAGTAGTAGTAGTAGTAACTATAGTATTCATCGTAGCAGCATCAGCAGAGCAGTAGAGCAGTCTGGTTTATAATATTTACATTTAGGCGGTGAATTGGCAAAGTTGTTAAAGGATTCGATACGATGCCGCGCTGTATTTGTCTTATCTCTTTTGCATTGAGTTGAGATGCCTTGCGAGTCGATAAAAGTCACGGTGGATTAACGGAACGGTCTGAAAGTCAGCAAATTCCTTTTCGACATCTTTTTCGGGCATTTTTCTTTCTGACGACACTAATTCCAGACGTGAAGAGGACAGATTTGCATACATGGGCAACTTCTAGACTTCAAAACGTCATTTCAGGTTCTGTACATGCTTAGGCAGATGTATGGTGAACACTGACCAATATTTATGCTAATGAATAACTTAAAACAATTCACAACTTCAAGCATACAAGGCAAAATGGCTGGAGCTTAGCCAAATGTTTCAATGTGTTTATGCTGAGTGTATAAAACTCCTCATGAGAACGGCATACCAGTTCGTTGCAGAGTCAACTCCCATGTATTACTTGCACTAATTTTCAGCTGAGTGCTCAGCAGTAGCATGAAATGATATGCTTTGCTCAAGGTCAGAATGCGCCATCATTCGTGAGAATTGAACCCGCTACCTAACGATAGTGAGCGAAGCACCCTAACCGCTATTTCGCGTGACTTCACCTCTAGCATAGAACAAGGAGTAGTGTGTTTAAGTCATAAGTGATAGATACGGAAACTATTGTAGAAATTGAAGGCGATGAACTCACAACATTTATTTCTAATTTGTGTACTATGAGTTAGCTTTGTCGTTCACCATTTTGAGAACTTCTGCAAAAGAGTGTTGTCTAGGTCAGTATATACACGAATAATTACATGGTCAGTATTGACCGTTGGCGGTCCAGGGTAAAAAGTAGTATAGATGTGAAGCATCACTAGATATTTAAATGGATCTAGAAAGTTAGAACACTGGTACTGTAACAGAAATTTTGACATGAAAATATTGTAAGAAGTATATTACAATCACGTATTTCTGTCAAGTGTTAGATGCTTCTGTATGCTGTTAATGATATGGTCAAGGGCGGTTACATCTGGAGAATTATCTTCAATTTGATATTGTGCTTGTATTCTACCGAATTAACTGCTGACTGTTTCAAAATCAATGATAGTAACATGAGGTTACAGTCACTATACAACGCGAGAAATATTTCTGTATTCGCGGTGTAGAATATCAGATTTTCACATCAGTTATATTTATAGTTTTTTTTCTTAAATATAAAGAGAGCACATCAAGAGGAATTCTTTGAAGACATTTACATATAATAGATAGAATTTTGAATGTTATCCTCGGATCAATACTGAGCCAATAAAGGTTTGCGTAACAAGCAATCTTTGACACCTGCTATTAATATTTCTGCATCAGTAACATGCATTTACATCTTAGTAGCAATATCTTTCTACAAATGAATTCGACTGGTTCAACAATAGTTACACATTAGATAGAATCAAATCAAAGCAAATAGCTTTAAGAATATATGTCTTTGGAATCAATATTCAACAGAAACAAATGGTATTTTTATTTCTTAAATTTACATTTTAAAGAAATCTAGTCTGAACTTTACTATGCATCAATAATGAAACGACGGTAAAATATTCTATCATCTTTGAATGTTTTCGTTTTGTGTCAAGATATAAATTTTATATTATTACTTCGTCAATGTTTATTGCTTGCCTCCTTTCAACTATGATATATGCTATTATATAGTTTGTGCCTGCAACGAGTTCATTAGAGCAAACGCTCTCTATTGTGCCCTTCTTTCGTGTACATTGTTTGAAAACTTGTATGAACCAACTAGAGAAAAGATGCTTTGTCGGATCAACTACATCTTTGTCATAAATATGTTCGAACACAACTAAACCAAAGTTAATACCAATTCAATGGCTTTGGCTCCTTGTACAATTATTTCTCTCTATTGTAATTTAATTTCACATACTTCGATTTCAATGAGCTTTTGTTGATAAGCTAAAAAAGAATTCTTTTCTTAATGACGTAAATATGTATCTTTGTTTGAACAATTTAATTTTGAGGTGGAAATACAAATGCAAATGGTTGATTTTGAAATCATATGTTCACCGTTTCGTGTCATATCAAGAGTTGTGTGTTGTCTTCTTGAACCCAAGATAGGGGAAACTTGCTGTTTATGCGAAGTGCTGGTCTTACATAATTATGTCCGGTTAGAGTTTTACATAATTATGTCAAAGGGATTGCATTAGACTCAACAGATGGTCATACGCTTTTACAAAAAGCGACGTGCTCTTAGATAAAGTAGAGTGAAGACAAAATTGAGGAAAATGCCCTGTGGAATTAATGTAACGTATTTCGGTGTTGTGGAAACATATTTAATATTTCATCCATTCTTTTATTTGCTTTAGTCAGTGGACTAAGACCAAGCTGGAACACCGTTTCGAAGTAAATAGACGAATCCAGAAATCGTTTTAAGACTACAGGGTGAGTCAAAAGTCACCATACGTACGAATAATTTATCTTTTTTATAAGAAACAGTTAAATGAAAAAACTGTTTCTAATAAAAATATAAATTGTTCTTATGTATGGCGACTTTCTAATCACCCTGTAGTATGTATATACATACATACATACATACATACATATATATATATATACATATATATATATACACACACATACAGACACATATGTGTGTGTATGTGTTTGTCCATTCCCAGTTCTTGACAACTGGTGTTTCTATGTCCCCCATAACTTAGCGGTTCGGCAAAAGAGAATGACAAATAAGTATCAGGCTATAAAATATCTGCAAAGATATCAAATCGCACTTTGTAGGAGCACCATTTATGCGTGGGGTTGAACAAATTCGTATATGGGGGAATAATGGCAGATCCTATATGATATAAAAGATATAAGATTACAATTAGAAAGAAGATAGACCCAGTATTAAGTATGCACAATGTGTTGGAGTAGGTTTTTAGTGATAGATCTTTACTAATACTGTATAAATCAACCACAAAGTGGGTCGATCTATGTGAGGAAGTCCTGTTGTTAAGGATAACTGCTAAACTTTTCAGGAGGAAGATGAAAATAAATGAAAACAGGAAGGAGAAGAGGACAAATATTTAAGCTACATTTTTCTGGCGAGATATTTAGTAGAAATCATTAAATGATATTTCGGTAGCTTTGAGTTCTGACTTAGTTGATTTGCTGTTAGAATAGCATCTGTCAGTTGCTAGATATTTTTGAGTGCACCAAGCTATGACATCTATATTACAAGATGCGGCTGAAAGGTTCATTGGCTGACAAAGATACTCCGATGGAATGTGACCATATGAGGTTTATTTTTCAGCATTATTCCTCTTGCGGTCTATACACTTCTTCCATAGGTGATGCTGTGCTTTGATTAACATTGGTGAAGAAGCTTTCATCCTGTTGACCAAAAAAGTCATCAACACCAGATATGACATCATCATCACTGCGATACTGGTTTCCAGATAACTGTTTTTTTATGTTGGGGAAAAGATTATTGTTAGCAGAGGCCAAATCAGGAGAATAGGAGGGTGATCAACCAGTAAGCCAGTTTGGGGACGCAATCACGCACAGTAGCCATCGAAATTAAGGACCAATGTGATGGAGCATTGTCCTGATGAAACAAAACAAGACCCCTTTCGTTAGTTTTCTTGAGATTTTAATCTTGATAGCTTTTTGTAACTGCTGCCACGAGTTGGCATAGTATCCTTCATTAATGGCGTGGCCTTTTTGAAGATTTGCTCTTATTAAATACAATACCTTTTTGTATCTATAAAAAACCGAGGTCATCACTTAATCTGCAGATGAAATGACCTTGACCTTCTGTGGAGGGGTGGGAGAAGGTGTTACCATTACTTGGATTATCTCTTTGTCTCTGACTCAAAATGATGAATCCAGCGCTGTTTGTAGGTTACGAAACGTTCAAGGATACTAGCTGGATCTGTCTCAAACAATGTCACCATGGTATGATCAACCTGGAGCGCTTTTGATTAGGTGTCAGAAGACGTGGCTCCCACTGAGCAGAAACCATCGTCAAGCGAAGTACGTCGAGATTCATCGAGAAGAATATTCTCAACTCTCACAGTATATACTAATAGCATTGGATATTTGATTTATAGTCAATCGCCTGTCACCCATCATTATGTGGTGAACACGATCAATATTTTCCCCATTTGCACGACGTCCAGACCTTGGGTCACCTTCAAGACTCTTCTTTACCCTCCTAAATTCACATGCCCCACTTTTGCATTGTTGATAAAACTGGAGAGTTATCCCCTCATGTAGCAAGCATGTCAGCCTGAATGTCTTTGGGGGAGTGGGGGACAAAACCCTATTTCTGTAGGTACTTGATAACACCACAATGCGACATTTTGTTCATTTTCAAGAGAAATCAATACTAGTTAGTACTGAAGTGTTTGAACCATCAGATGTCAGTTTAACTGAAAAAAGAACAATGCAGTTATTAAGAAGAACTGAAATTAATGCATGGGAGATTTCACACCTCTAGCATCAATCCTTCATTCTCAGCCTATGAACTTTTCATCCGTCTTTGTACCTGGGAATAAATGAAAAGATATACACGCCAATAAGATAATCAAGAAGCAAAAGTAAGAGAAAATATGTAGTGAAATAAATATCGTTACGTGTTGAATAATTGTGTTTTCCTTTTCCTAAACTAACGCGGGAGATAAATACAAACATGTTTCATTCTTGTTTACGTTGAAAATACAGGCATTGATGACATCATAAATGGTTATTTCATTTAGTGGATTTTGACACATCACTCCGGTATTCTATTGTATTATTTAGACTGCTGCTTATTCGTTTGAAGGAATAGTATCGTTAAGTAAATATCTGGTCTTCATGTGCCATACATATAGGCGTGGTTGATCGTGGACCTCCATATTATAGTCTGAAGATTCCTGAGTTTTTCTGGGAAACGTATAGCAGTAGTTTTTCTTTGCCATATGTCATTCTATTTACAGCTAACTTTATTAGTTAGGTGCCATCATGAATTTATCACGCATTTAACCCTTAGAGAAGGAAAGTGGTTCACATGATATTATATCTACACACGTTAGCCCGAGACGTATGCATCAGGATCATCTTCTGCTATTTAACCCATAACTGGGATCCTTAACATGTTCTATAGGTCAAAGCCAGAGGGAATAGTGGTAATTGAACTCCTCCAATCTCCGGAATACTCGACCAATAATCTTACTACCGGATGCAAGTTCTTGGCTTACCTAGGGCACATAAACGTAAAGAAACCCCAATAAATTTGTTTCGTTAGAGTAGAAAAACAATGAAAAAACAAATATGTTAATGGTTTCACAGTATAAATTATAATTAGGACAGTCAAAGAATGTCAATCTTTTGGCTTGTTGTATTTCGTTATGGGTGCATTTGAGAATCAACTCCTGACATGTCTCATAGGATGCCCTAAATATATATTATCATTTCGAGCTATAAATTTGAATCTTTTTTAAATAACCAGCTGAGACTCGTTTTGACATTTGCCAGATGCTCTCAGTATGAAAGTAAATTTCGACAAACTTTTTACTGCCATTCTATTTGGATAACGTTAAGATATTAATAAGGTTTTTTCTGAAGAAAAATAGGGAAAAATAATAAACGTCTGCCACTCACATATAGCGAGTCGGTTTACCGTTGCAAATCTTTAATATGGTGATGCTAACATCTTTCATGTATTTACTGTAGATTGCACAGTTGATTGGTGAGCTACAATTGCATTTGGTGTCAATATGCTTTATTTAATTTGGTTCAATTTTTAGTAATTATTTTGTATCAAAATACAATTACTGTAATCCTACGGAGGCTATTAATATAATCACATTGGAAAATTTTAGTAGATTGAATTAAAGCTACGTTTAGCCAAGATGAGGTAAAATTTCAATTTCTCAGGAGACATGATAAGGAAGATATTGTCAATTTTCTGCTCTCCCCTCTAAAACAAAACTCGTGAAGAACCACTTATATAACACACACACACACACACACACACACACACACACACACACACACACACA
>NC_068990.1:2116456-2119097 GCF_001194135.2 Octopus bimaculoides
ATCGCTAACCACTACACATTCTTTTTTTCTCTCCTTGTTTCTTTCTGTGTTCCTTTCTGTGGAAGAGCGTAGGCTCGAAACGTTAAAGACTTTTTCACTTCCCAGGTGTTATACTAATACATCTGTTTGTTTTCTACACCAACTGTCTTCGTCTTTTGTTTTTTAATTCTCCCCCAATACATATATATGTATATACATCGCTTCATAAAGATTGCTTTTTTGTATTATTACTGCTTCTGTCACTTTACATACAAACATACATATATATACTTCGTATATCCGTATCTTGAAACAAATCTTGTTGTATCTTGGGGTCGTTGGGTCGTTACGCATTACAATAATAAATTATTTATAAACGCGCACATTGGTTAATTATCATTTCTTCGTTGTTCGTTAATTGGTGAAATATCTACCCAAATAGCTAATCCATCGTTTGTTTAAATTGTTGGTTAAATTATCACACCTAATAACAATATATATGCTGCAACAAAAGATCTATATCATACGAAATAAACCGCTTAACTGAAATTATCAGCCAGCCAGCCAGCCAGCCAGCCAGCCAAATGATCTTTGTGATGGTTCAAGTAGTACATGCATACGTACATATATGCGTGCATATATACATATGTACATACATGCATACACATGCGCACGCACACAAACACACGCACACACGCACACACGCACACACATATATAAATATATATAATGGTTTTGCATATGTCAGACAACATTCCCCAATTTGTTTTAAACCAGCTTGAAAAAAATCGTAACTTAGAAAATAGTGAAATACAAAAGAAACAGGAAGAGAGAAAATTACCTAAATGAATTATAAGCAAAATTGGATGTAAGGTAAACGCACATTGGTGATGAAATACCTCACTGTTAATTGTAATAAGATCTTAGAATACTCTGTGATGACACGACTCGGTGCCGGCTTTAATCAAAGAATTCGGTAACGGTTGTAATGTAATAATTATACAGTAGCACTTCTGATAAACGTGTGGTAAGTTTTAATTAAACAGAGGAGAGTTTTTCAATATACATTGTTAGTTTATGGAAACAACACACTGTGATCTGAAAAGCAGTGTTTAAAACCACCAAAACACGGCTGTTCCCTAGGAACCAACGATACTGCTTTTTTAACCCTAGGATGACACCTCCTCCAGCTGGTTATGCAGGGCATTCTGCACTCGATATATATTGCAAGCGGGGAGAGAACTCTCAACTATTTCAGCGCCGGTTTCTACATTCTTATGGTCATCCTCGGTGATGGTTACTCGTCCGATAGACATATCAGTAGTACCCTCCAGCTGGCAATAAATAGAAAAGTAAATGACACACAATCACTGATCTTGAACAAATTTTACCATGGGGATACTTGAAATATGAGGATATATTTCAAATTTATTTAATCAGTATTAGTGAGGAATTGCATGAAAACGTAAGATGTGTTCGAGCCTGAAATAATTGAGGTGCACATATCAATCTTAATTTACATGCCATTATAATTTCTGTTCTCTTTTGTTTGTCATTAGACTGCGGCCATGCTGGGGCATCACCTTCAAGAATTTTTATTCTAGTGTGTCGAGCCCAGTACTTAATTTTTAAAAGTCTGGTACTTATTTTATCCGATCCCCTTTGCCGAACTGCTAATTTAGAGGGACGTAAACATATCAGCACCGATTGTCAAGACACACACACATGAATATATATATATATATATATATATATATATATATATATATATATATACAACGGGCTTTTTTCAGTTTCCATCTACCAAATCCACTCAAGCTTTGGTTGGACAGAGGCTATAATGGTGCCACGCAGTGGGACTGAACCCCCGAACCATGTGATTGGGAAGAAAGCTTCTTATCACACAGCCGCACCTGGATACTTTATGACAATTGCTAGTGTAATATATAGGTTAACTGAAATATATAAAAGCAAAGAAAATTATTTATATAGTTGATAATAAATATCCAATATCAGGTGGAATTTTAGTACAATGTTCGAGTGAGTGAGGAAGTGGAGGAACTGTTGTATCAGTGGGTGACACCAAGCCGGCTGTCTACAGTAGTATTATCATAAACGAAGTAAAAGAAACGGTAGTGTTGAAATTGATAATTAGTTGGCATTCTATAAAACTAGTTAGTAATAAAGCAAGCTCTATCTGTATCTATCACTAAGAAAAGGTGTTATGTAAGATAATTGAAGTTAAGCCTCGATTTAGACAATGAGAAAAATGAAGTATTCATAAGAAAAAAATATATATATTGACATTGATAAGTGTTAACTGTTTGGTAGATATATATGGCTTCAACCTGTTAGGCTAGATTAACAGTTTCAGTTGTTGACATGTTTTGTTTTGAACATGATTTGTGGACAAATTTTATCTTGTTCTCACTAAAAGTTAAGAAGTAATTTAACGAAGAGTTCTATTTCCAATTCTCCTCCGTTATACGGAGTAGACAGTGTAGATCTTAATAGTGGTGGTACATTATATAAGAAATATATATATATATATATATAGTCATATGCATATATATATATGTATATATATATATATATATATATATATGTGTGTGTGTGTGTGTGTGTATATATATATATATATATATATATATATATATATATA
>NC_068990.1:2120185-2123123 GCF_001194135.2 Octopus bimaculoides
ATATATACACACACACACACATATATATATATGTATATAAAAGCGGCGGCCGCTCTATCCTATGGTACCCCCCCCCCATTCTCACTTAACACTAAGAACTTAGCTAAATCTTTCTTCAAAATACTTCATATCAAATTTTCCCCGACAACATAAATACCATTCTATATTTAACAGATCCACTTTGAAATTGTCTTATTCAACCAGGCCCAGCTTCGAATCTATTATAGCGACTTCTAATAAGCATACACTCTCACTCTATTATCAAAACTCACACAATTATAACTATGGTAATACTAGCACTCAACGCACACATATACCAAACATAGACATTCACACACGGTAATAATAACTATAACAGTAACGATTGCATGAATTTAGATTCCTCTGCATCCTCATATAACCTATCCTCCGACAATATCAACTCGTCCAACACGGAACACAACCCCCATGCTTCATCTACTTGTAACTGTCGCTCCGGGACAATCTGCGCGCTACAAACATATTGCCTAAGATACAACGTAATATACAAATGCACTGTCGTCAATCTGCTACATAACTCTACAGCTACATGCATAAGTTCAACTAAAAATGTTTAATGTTTTTTTCCCACTCCGATTGTTTACAGCTTATAACCGTAATTCCCAGAAAGTATTTGCTGAGACCAAATGAAAGTGTGCTATTTCAGGTCATATTCTTAGACCGAAGCTCCCCTGCGTTCTATGAAATTCAGCTTCTCTGTAAGGTAAAGTGATTTTGACTATATTAATTAGCAATTGAAGAATTTAACTTTGTGTGTAAAAAGAAAAAAAAGAGCGAACTTTATTCGTAAAATCGGATGAAATATATCTGTAATACTGTATTGTCTAAGAATTCATATACGTACATGCTCTATTGATAAATATACGAGTGCCTATTTCATATGATTTATGGAGCCTTAGACGGCTGGCTATCCATCCGTCCATCCATCCATCCATCCATCCATCCATCCATCCATTTACATATATATGCTTTATGTAGTCAAAGAATCTCTGATGTGCAGAATGCTAGAGACCCAGTATTAATTGCGTGATTTTTATTTTAACTTGAATCCGTACCGTAGCAATAACTTTTACATTATCACACTTCAGTCGATAAATATGATCCATGATTGATCCAGGCATCACCATCAATTTCGTACGCAACTGTATCCTTTAGGATCTATATCATTTATAGACGCAGAATTATCTTTTTGCGTATTTTGTATCAATAATTGAAACTATATTATGTTGATGCATGTGGCGTAGCTCAGAGAGTAAACTGATTGAAAACCAGAGAGTGATGAAGTTATTATATATAGTCACAGGCCAGCCTTGAAAAGATCTATGAAAACCAAAAAGATTCCAGCCATGGCTATTTCATTTTATTGGAGACAATGCGTATCTTAATTTCAGGCTTTTACTTTTACAAGATAGTATTTCCTTTTTCTTGTTCTGCTGACATGCAGTTAAATAGAGATTACAATAACGGAATTTCACTTTACTTACGTTGGAATTAATCTTGGTTAAAACCCCGAAGCTGTGTTTGACAATTGTGCTCTTCTCAAAATAATGCCTCCGTGCCAAATCAAAGTAGAAACATTTGAATGGCGATAGCAATAGAGCAGTAATTAAGCTCCTGACATGTGAAAACTTCAGCATATTTTCAAACCACTTCTGAAGCCATTTCATTTCATTTAATCGGTTAAACCCTCCGGGAAAAACATTGGTTGCCATGCACCATGTCAACAAATCAATGAGTGACGAAGGAGCCAGCATTGAATGTCTAAATAATTTTGAAATAGTAACTAGAAGATCGCTTAAATTACACTCGACTGTCAAGAAAATGGAAGGAAACAGTGGTTAATGTGATCTTGGATTAATAATACTCATGATTTCGTCATGGCTGGAAAACCTTTGATAATAAGTCTGCCCACGCGTAGTTCGCACAAGACTAGATAAAAGCAATAACACAAGCGAGTCATTTAACTTAGCATTGTTTTGGTAGGGAGACATGTTGAAACTTAAGCTTCGGTTGTTATAATTACATTTCATTTCATGCTAAAAATTTCCAGTGAGAAAATAAATACACACTCTGTATATATTTTATTTAGCACCATTAAAATCGGTGATGATAAGCAAAAAGCACTGCTAGAGTAATTATTTCAACATGCGGTGACTGTCTAATTGAGATTCGCTTGTTCCTTTCTTTTTATTTTTCTCTATCTTCATGTATCCTTTCTGTAGAAGAGCGAGGGTTTCGAACATTCAGGAATTTTCCCAATTTTCCTGAGCGTCAAACTTAATACACCTTGTGTGTTTGATTTTTTTATGCGAGCGTTTAATTTCAGTTTATTTGTCTAGGGGAAAATACAAGTCACACAATGTCTGCAATAAAGACGGAATAGATATGGCTGAAAGCTCGTTTTGATCACAGATCTGTCAACGTCAGAGTGAAATATCCTTGTAAATAATATTATTTAGCACCCCACTCCAGCAAAAGATTTGTTCTCCAATGGGTTGTCGTCGTTTTATGTTTACATGAGATGAAACGAGTTTACTGTCACATTGTGTCAATGTCAGTTGCACAACTTGGCCTGTCACGATGACCATTCTGTAGCATATAAAAGCATGTCACATGTGAACTGGGTGCTAATCCTACACGTATTATTTTCATTTAGACAAACCTATTGAGACGCGTACATCGAAAGATCTATTAGGTTCGCAGTACTAATCAGCGTAATAGCATATATGTTGACCACCTAACAACAAGGGGAGTTTAACGTCTTAATCGAACTATGATATTGACCTTGAGGTTACAGTGGCGAAACTATTACAGGCACCATCAAACTCTTGCAGCTCTTATCCACTACTGAATATGTGTATGTGTGTGTATAATATATATATATATATATATATATATA
>NC_068990.1:2123620-2126239 GCF_001194135.2 Octopus bimaculoides
GACAAAATCAAAATGGTAAAATCAGAACGTTTCGTTGTTCATTTAGTCAATCGGATGTTTTTTTGTTTGCTTTGCTTAGAAAAGAGTGGAGGTGCAATGGCCCAGTGGGTAGGGCAGCGGACTCGCGGTCGTAGGATCGCAGTCTCGATTCCCAGACCGGACGTTGTGAGTGTTTATTGAGCGAAAACACCTTAAGTTCCACAAGGCTCCGGCAGGGAATGGTGGCGAACCCTGCTGTACTCTTGCACCACAACTTTCTCTCACTATTTCTGTTGTACCTGTATTTCGAAGGACCAGCCTTGTCACAATCTGTGTCACGCTGGATCTCCCCGAGAACTACATTAATGGTACACGTGTCTGTGGAGTGCTCGGCCACTTGTACGTTAATTTCACGAGCAGGCTGTTCCGTTGATCGGATCAACTGGAACCCTCATGGTCATAACCGACAGAGTACCAACCACCATTAGAAGAGGAGAAAAATACTTTTGATTTTTTTAAAAAAGTGAGAAAGAGAGAAAGAAAAGTAAAGATGAGGGAGAAAAATAGACGGAGAGAGAGGTTCTGAAACCTCTCTCTCTCTCTCTCTCTCTTTCTCAATTTTCTCCCCCATCTTTGCTTTCCTTTCTCTCTTTCTTTCTGTCCTGAAATCTCTCTCTCTCTCTCTGTCTATTTTCTCCCCACTCATTGCTTTTCTGTCTCTCCTCCTCTCTTTTTCTAAAAAATGGTAAATATTTTCTCCTCTTCTAAATGATTCATATAAACCAACAACGAAACGTTCTGTTTTTACCATTTTGATTTAATCTTGACGAGTTCGATAAACGAACGAAAGTGCTAATAAAGTTTTATCCAAAATTCTGACTGCCTCCTTTTTCTCAATATACAATATCTGTACACACACACACACACACACACACACACACACACACACACACGCACACACACACGCGCACACACACACACACGCACACACATACACACACAAACATCACACTTTTTGTTCTACCAAATTCTACCAATCTTTGGATATCATCGTAACCCTGATATGGAATACTAGAATAAAGGGATAGGGTATCTCATTGATCTAATCTTTTATCTTGTACTTGTTTGAGAACTTGCTTGAAATGAAGATAGTCCTCATTCGAATAATAATTTGGGTTTAGCCGATATTATTACTGTTTTCTTTGAAGAAATATGAGATGAAAAGCTGGAATAATTTTGCTAGCATTATAAAAATATATTTAATGCATCATCGGTATAATTTACGTACTCTGTCAAATTAAAATTTTAGACAGCACATCTATGAACCCGCTTATGTATGATTTCACAAGAACTAAAGAAAAGAAAAAAAATTGAACAGTTAGGAAATAATGCAATGCAAATTATTTGTCGGCTGTAATTAATTGTTGGATGAAAATAAAAATATATTCATTAATGGGTTATCTATATGTGTGAAAAATGCTTTCTAATCATTTGAAAGAAAGACTCTGTATTTGATCTGAATATTAATTTTTTCACCCTTGTGGTTTGCTGACAGAGTAAATTCAGTTATTAGATAAGCTAATTGTCTATAGTGGTGTTGCTGTTGTTGAGTGTATGTAAACTAAACGTAGCGGTTCTGGTTATTACATATTGATATATCTACGGTAAAAAGATTTATGAATGAATAGATTTTCTTTACAAATGTCAATTCATTTTGGCTTTTCTTTTTATTTCTTGACAATTAATAATTCTTCTATATATGCCAAATCAGCTTAAATTATTGTTCAAATTAGAGTTAATTTCAAACCTCATTAATATTACTGATTCAAAAGCCAGTAAGCTGTCAGATTCGTTACACAGCAGGACAAATTCTTAGCGGGATTTCGTCAGTCTTTATGTTTTTGAGTTAAAATTCTGCCGAGGTCGACTTTGCCTTTTCTTATGTCGCAGTCACTGGAGTCGCTGTATTTGAGTTACTCCCACCGCTCAACTTGCTGGCATTGTACCAAAGTTTGAAAACAATATGAATCATTGAAATGAAGCTGTGAGTTGGCTGAGTGTTTATCGCACACAGCAAAACTCACCGAGCAAACCGCCTTATGCCGATTGACTGTGCACTACTGTATATCATCCCTCAGTTTATACACAGACACAGATGCAGACTTACAGACACACAGACACACCCACACATTACACACATTAGTATGTGTGTCTGTATGTAACGTTCACCCTATGTCTGTTTGACAGGGTACGTAAATTATACATAGATAGTTAGATAGATAGATAGATAGATAGATAGATAGATAGTTAGATAGACAGACAGACAGACAGACAGACAGACAGACAGATAGCTAGATAGATAGATAGATAGATAGATAGATAGAGAGGGAGATAGATAGAAGCCCTCAGTACCCACGGTAACGGATTGTCTCAAACCGTTAAGTACGTATCAATGAGGTAAAAGAACGTTTAATGATGATGATGATGATGCTGGTAATGATAGTATATGTGCATTTATGAGTGTTTCTATGTTATTCAAATAACGTTTTCAATAGTTTTGCTTTTCACCAGATTATTTATAATCACACACACACACACACACACACACACACACACACACACACACACACACACACACAC
>NC_068990.1:2126700-2127210 GCF_001194135.2 Octopus bimaculoides
ATATATATATATATGTATATTGTCTATGTTGTCTACCGTGTCAGTAAACAAAGTTAACCAATCTTCTCATACAGTTTTTGATTTAAATTGTATTGATTAAATATCCTTAATATAGGTGAATAATACTGCAAAATCTGTTTTCTCTTACGCAGTACAAAGAGACAATATTATTCATTTCGTTTCCGTAATATGATTTGTATTGCCATATAAAACACAGGAAGCTGTGTACAAATCACAATATAAACACAGGTCAAAAATATTCAATTACCTACGAACAGAGAGGAAGCGAAAAACATTTTAATGCAATCTTATATTTATTACAAAATTTGACTATTATGACTTATACGCAATATAGAAATAATATTTATTGAATAACACCACTTGATTTGTTCGTATATGTATGTATTTAGATTAATATTCATATCTATGATTGTACGTATGTTTATGTATATATTTATATGTGTGTATCTCTCTTTCTCTCTCTCTATGTATATATATATATATATATAT
>NC_068990.1:2129610-2132367 GCF_001194135.2 Octopus bimaculoides
ATATATATATATATATATATATATATACAATGTATGTATGTGTGTACCTATATATACTTAAGAGTTTGTGTCTAACATAACTGTGTGTGTGTGTGTGTGTGTGAGTGTGTGTGATTACGTGTATGTGTGAATTTGCGAACGTGTGTTTATATAAATACCATGCTAGATTAATATAATATATACACTGTCATTCATTCGTAATTCTTAAAAGTTCTTTGTTATCACATATACTAGGTTTCCATTTTACATCTCCAGATATATGTTGAAGCTCTTAAAAGGGGGTACAGTTGTAGTTCATCATGCTTTTCATACGATTTGAAACCTTGTAGTTAGTAGTTCTGTACTGCATAAACTCTGTAGTCGTATTATTGAACTGTTTGTTCTCTCTTCTCAGCTAAGTATATGCTGTTGTTGGCATAAGAAACATTATTGCATATACGGTCTAATGAGTTTCTACTTGCTACATACGACTAAAACGCGAAATCAAAAATTGTTTTATTCAATATATGCTTTTACATTTCAACACAAAACGAAGGTTTTACATATTGTTGTTTTTCTCATTTCCTCACAGGGAAAAAAGGAAGGAGAATGTGATTTTCTCTTAGCGAAAAGTGTAGAATTTATAACTTTAGAAATGTTATTGCATCCTCTCCTCTTCGTTTTACAGAAAGAAGCCAAAGAATGTTGCAAAAAAAAAAAAAATGAAATGCTAGAATATATGTATGCAGACACGAATACACATATATATCGCATATGGTAGTTGTTTACGAGGTGAGAATTCGGTTTAAGTGTAAAGTCTGTTGCATCTATGTTAAATAGTGTTACGTTTTATGAATGTATGAAGTTCACGAAAAGAAGGAAAGCAAGTCCATATATTAATAATATAAACCGATTCTTATTTAACTTATTTAGATATATTCCTTACTCAGTATTACAGGGAAAACCGAAGAAGTAACTTATAATTTTGGCACATTTCTAAAAAGCATTTTGATATATTGGACTTCGCATGTAGCAGCAACGTGTAAAAAGCAAAATATGATATTCATAGGTGAATATTAATTATGAAAAATAAAATGGTGGTGGTGGTGTTGATGATGACGACGACGACGATAGTAAGAATAATGATGATGATGATGATAATAATAACGACAATAATAGTAATAATAATAATAATAATAATAATAATAATCATCATCATAATAATAATAATAATAATAAAATTGTTACTTAGGTATATTTGCTCTACGGTGCATTTTTGTATTATTAGTTATTGTATAGCAGTAGAAGACTCGTTCGTCGATAATGCTATATACTAACAACATCTTTCTTGCTTTGTACAATAAGTTCGTTCATTATGAATATATATTTATGCATTTATATATATTTAGGCGCAGGCGAGTGGTAAGAAGCTTGCTTCCCAACCACATGGTTCCGGATTCAGTCCCACTGAGTAGCACCGTTGGCAAGTGTTTTCTACTATAGTTCCAGGCCGACCAAAACCTGGTGAGTTGATTTGATAGACGGAAACTGAAAAGACACCCTTCGCATAAATATATTATAACTTAGTGGTTCGATAAAAGAGACCGATAACATAAGTACCAAGCTTAGAAAGAATAAGTCTTGGAGTCGATTTGTTCGACTAAAATGCGGTGCTCCAGCATAGCCGCAGTCAAATGACTGAAACAAGTAAAAGAATATGTGTACATACCTAGATCCTTATATATATGTATCCATGCGCGCGCGTGTGTATTTGTGTGTGTGTTGTTTCATTTGATCACTTTAACACTGCTTAGAATTCTGTTCCTAACTCTCGTGCAGCAGATGGCATATCAAAGAAAGCTTTTCGAGTTAGTGACAAAATTATCTTTGGCACTCAGTACCACAACAGCGCTGGGGTATAAAATATCTAGCAGAACGTAATTGTTTACACCTCATACATCGTTTAGCTTCTATTTTCATGTAATTTTTCAGGTACAACTTGCTCTCGTAGCGACATTGGAATATATTCCCCCCTTCTTTTGTTTTTCTATTATATTTCTTTACAGGGGGTTGTTGAAAGTAGTTTATCCGATTTCTAATGTGAATGCGACGTCCGGTAATTGACTAGCCAGTATTGAAATCATTGAAATATCAAATGATCAGTTGTTTCATACATCTGAAGAAGGACTGTTGATAGATCTGCGTCCATTGCTGAAACTAGATTAAAATTAAACTTAAAGAAACAGCTTTTCAATCGGCCTCCATTAATCACCTGTATAATTGTCTTTAATTTCAGCGATACCTGTTTCGAATGATACTTTTGCTTTGTAGATAATTTGTTTTCCTTAAAAATCTTCCATTAAACTGTCATGTCTCTCTTGTTGTACAATTGCATTCAGTTAACTGGACGGTGTTCTCAATAACCATTCAAATTTGCATATTATTAAGCTGAAGCTGACGTGGGCAGTATTCGGGAAAGTTGTTTTCCACGTTTGTTTTGCGATTGCTCCTGGTTAGCTGAAAAATTTGTTTCTTCGTTTATAATCACGAGGTTGTAATATCTAGTAAATGAATTGGTTGAATGTTGTTCTATCTAAGAATATATTACAGATATTTTTTTTCTTTTCATGTGCCAGATTCTTTTATTAAGTGGAAGGTTTATATACTCAAGCATGCTGGCCTACATGCTTGGTATTTACTGGTTTCTAAGTTTTATGTCTATGTATGTATTTAATGTGTGTGTTTGTATGTATATATATATGTATGTATATATATATA
>NC_068990.1:2132455-2133177 GCF_001194135.2 Octopus bimaculoides
ATATATATGTGTGTGTGTGTGTATGTGTATGTATGTGTGTTTCTATCTGCCCTCTTTCTCTTTGCTCTGCTCTGCTTCAATTTCTTCCTCTGCCTTTCTGTCTACCCTTCACTATCCATTTCACCCTCTCCCCTTCCTTGTAATCACCCCTTCCCTTTTTTACATCATTCCTTTTCGTGCTTGACCATTGACCTGTTCAGTGATGCTTACTTATGCTATCGCATTGGCATTTACTTTCAGCCTTGAGTTCCATCATATTTTCCCCTTTCGTTTTATCTTTCTTTCTATTTCTTCGATCCCTCCGCCTTTCATTCTATTTTTCTATTTCTCATCTTTGCTTTTCAAGTCCTATATGACATGATTTTCCATTATCCTTAAACCTACACATGTTTTGTCTCAATGCTGTCTCATGGGTGTAAGGCCTTTATTTGAACGTACATATTTTGTATGTACCAACTGCCAGTGTCATTTCCCTTTGTGCTGTTTTATTCTGTCATCGTTTATCGTTTGTTTGTTTTTTCACCGTCCGCTACGTTCGCTCATTTATTCACAACAGAATTTCGCTATGGATACCACCAAAATATACAGACTTCTCCTTATATGTTCGAAATTGTTATGTTTTTGGATGATAATTAACGAGGAAAGCATGTCCACGTCTTGAGTGCGGTTTTTCCATGTATTCCTTTGTCTTTTTTCGATGTAATATTTTAATCCTATATATA
>NC_068990.1:2133231-2134742 GCF_001194135.2 Octopus bimaculoides
ATATATATATATATATATATAACACACGTATATGTATATACATACATACATATATATAATACTAATAATAAATTAAATAGAAAAATGCAGTTGACAATCCAACAATTTATTTACATTATAATATAATATAATATGCTATGAAATTTAATATGATACAAGATAAAGTGACGTAACGAATTTAAAAAGAAAAAAAACGAATGAAGCTAACATTATATATGAAGCTAACATTACATCGACTTATATACATTATTTGATATATAAACAATTCATAACTATTTATTCAATCTCTTCAGGGTTTTGGTTCAACAAGACACACGAAATTCCATTTTGCCAGTTTGCAAAATACTGATTCAAAATTCCTGCTTAGGAGTGTGAGCGTTAATAATTCAAATACACAATGAGTACAATTTCAATAAGTTTTAGTGAAATTTAGATATATATTTTTTATTTATAGTTTACTATTTCTTTATCTAAGAAATAATATAGGTTATAATTATTGTAGATCTATCTTTACATATTTTATTTACGGAGTTATCCCTTCGATAAACTACGTATATAAGGGCCATTATTTGTTAGTTACTTTGAACAATCTTTATATCAATAACAATAAATAAATGAGAGGAATTATTGTATATTATCATTATATAAATTATATATATTTCCTTTGAGTAATCATAAATATATAAAACGTAGCACATATAAACAAATAGTTAGTTGATATGTGCTACAAATACGACCTTTCGAAATTGTTTAGGCATATTTATAGAATAAATATTGATTTACACTATTTATCCATTTCTAAAACTAAATAAAACTCTGATGCTTTATCTATTTATATATTATTATTAATATATATCATTAAAATGGCCAGTGATTATTTTCAATTTAAATATATTTAGATTGATATTATTGGAGATATATATAAATATTATTTAACCGTTGTAAATTTTCTTTACTTAATTATTTTATCTGTTTGAATTTTCTTGTTCTCTTATTGTACTTATTGTGTATTTGTATTATCAACGCTCACACTCCTAAACGTAGGTATTATGAATCAGTATTTTGTAATCTGGCAGTCCTTTTACATGGAATTTCGTCTGTCTTTTTGAACCTATGGCCTGATGAGACTTGTATACATAGATATGAATTGTTCATAAATCAAATAATGTATATAAGTCGAAACAAATTGTTATCTTATCATATATTATATATTATATTATATTATCATATAAGTTAATTGTTAGATTGTCAATTGTGTTTCTCTATTTAATTTATTACTTGTAATTTGTATTTATACCCCTATTTCTGTGGTATTCACCTGCCGTACCAGAGAATAGGATATTTTAAACCCCTTTGGAGGAAACGGTTTTCCTTTCGTTTGTTATATCATAATATATATATAAAAATCAGTGGATACGTAAACACACACACATATATGTATGCATATGTATAGTGATATCTATCTATCTATATGTATATATGTATATATATATATGGATGTGTATATATAT
>NC_068990.1:2136256-2140537 GCF_001194135.2 Octopus bimaculoides
TATATATAGGTGTATATATGTACACATGCATGCATATTGGGGTACAGGACGTAAAAAAAACGTGAACAAATGGAAAAACGAGGACATAAAAAAACAAAAACATGGAAAACGAACTTTTGTTTTTGAACAACGAAAAAAAAAACAAATAGAGAAACGAGACAGGCAACATGAAGAACAGTCCCTTCATCAGTCGTCTCCTGTTTTATCTACTCCGCGTATATATATATATGCATATATATATATTTCGTTTGGGGATTTACCAACAAACACAGGTTATGTATATTTATAGGCACACACACGCACGCGCACACATATGTATACATATATGAAATTTTTCATAATTATGTGTTATGCGATAAATGCGATTGACTGCTCTCAACACATAAATGATGTTTATACATACATACTAACACACACATACATACATATATAAATGTGCATGTGTTTGTGTGTGAGCATGTACATGTCTCTGTGTGTATATATAAATATATAAAGGTGTGTATATATACATTTAAATATACACACATATGTGCATAAACATATACATATACATATACATACATGTATGATGCATATAATCTAATCTAATCTATCTATCTATCTATCTATCTATCTATCTATCTATCTATCTATCTATCTGTTTCTGTAGTATAAGATGACAATCCCATAATCTGCGAGAAGTTCTACTTCTACAATTTCTAATTGATGTCTAAGTGTATCTTGGAGGTGTAATTCAACCAGCTCACAGCAATCAAATGCTGCATACATGCTAACGCCGATATGAAATTGGTCAGTGTCATTTTGCTACTGACAATCAGTGGTTTTCTAACCTGCATAACTCTCTTGGCATCATCAACACTGATAATATGTTTCCCTTCCCAAATTCTAATGCATTCAGAAGAAAGTGTAGAATTCTTCAAACATGATTACACGTATTATTATTCTTAATGCTATAAATCTAGGTAACTTGACAATTGTTGCCATTCCAATGTCATGAGTTACTCGTTTTTTTCCCATTTTTTTCGCCTTCTGATCATTGATGTCGTTTACTTCATAGGATTTATCAGCCTTTGTGCGGTGTTTTCTAGAAAATGTTCTTTCTGGTGCTTCAGAGGGAAACATGTTTTTTTTTTCCCAGTTAAGCATGAATTTCTTTGAATTTTTGTAGCTTCAGCTAAGATATGTTTAACCACAGTGATAATTTTATCGTATACGTTTGTATATGTTGATGTATACATCTGAATACATAGATTAAACAGTACCAGCAAACACATAAAACATATATGAAACAGCTCAAACACACACATACGCATACAAACGCATGCACACGTACGCATATACGCATGCACACTTAAACACTCACACACACGTATACATGAACACACACTGGTACACACAAATGAATATCTACAGGTTTAGCAACAAGAATAAATGCATAGTGATAAAACAAATATAGCAGTTCAATGGGAAAACAAGACCTATAACTCAAATACATGGTAAAATATTTATATCCACTATAGTTATAATATCCATAATGTTACGATAGATAAAGTAATATACTTGAAGTTTCACAGAAGGGCAAATCTATTATTGTTAATAATCACTGAAGGAATATTCCACTGCTTTCGAATATTGATTTAACTTTTGCATACATTGCTTTCATTCTAACTCCACCCCCCACCCCCCACACACAGACACACACATTTAACACACTACATTTTACCAGAATGTTTCTATTCAGGGTATCCATTTAAACTTTCCATCTTATCCTTGTCTGAAAGCGTATTAAGAAACCAAGGGCAGGCTAGATTGATACGGAACAGAGCTGCATAATATCGGAATAAAGATAAAAAAGATAAAACCAAATGCTGATACTTTCTCTCAAAATATCAATGTTTGTTTTTATTTTTTCTGATACATGTATATGTGTGCATCACACGTACATATATATATGAGTGTGTGAGTATGTATTGAATTTTCTTGAGAACAATCTGTTCTTAGTGGTCAGACCACAGGTGGTCCACTTCTAGCAAAATAGATGTCCACTTAGTGGTCATCCCTCTGGTATATATATATATATATATATATATATATATGTGTGTGTGTGTGTGTGTGTGTGTGTGTGTGTGTGTGTGTGTGTGTGTGTGTGTGTGTGTAAATATAGAATAGTGGTACAACAGTGCACCAATATTTACAGTTTATAGCAATCGATAATATACGACGCGATAGAAAAGCTTCACTGTGTATATACTGGGAAAGATGTTTGCGGGCGGCGAACATTAAAAAATTCATCTTCCCTGTAGGAAGAACATTAGATAAATGTACAATGTGGATAATCTAGGACCTAGGTTTCGAATTTTCCCAAAATACGTTTGTTAATGTAAATTTGGTTAGTTCTCTTCAGTTAGAGTTACCAGGCAAAAGTTTGAATGTTGCTACATCAGTGTCAGTATCTTCGCTTGAACGCTTAAGCCGTTAACAGAACCGAGAAGGGTGAGAAAGTTTTCAAAGAAAAATTTATTAAATAGTGCAATACAAAAGTATTGCTATCCATTAAAACAAATCTAAGGATGAATTTATAAATAGTTTATTGCATTGCTACGCTCGTTTCCACAAATATATTATGATCATAATCCGTATTCCTAGGATGTTTTCAGTATAATACGTACTATTCAAAGAATACAGGAGTGTGGACAATGATCGCATGAAACACGTGATGTGTGGAAACGCGCATATCGATGCATTAAAATATTCATAAATTCTATCCATGGAGTATTCTCATTACTACTATAATTATCCTACATTATATCGGTACAGCACAGCGCAACCTCACAAAATTGCTATTCCAACTAAGTATTATTAGGATGTAGTCGACATAATAAAATAGAAGATTTTATATGCGTATGCAAAACGTTTCCCGTAAAGCAACTTAAAAGATATATGTAGGTATGCATATATCTATCTATATGTGTGTGTTTGTTTGTGTACGCTCCTTAATGTCGAACGGATGAGAAAGAGTGCTCTATACATGGTAAAGAGGACTATTTTGGTTTAAACTGAAACTGAAATTTTATCTTCATATATATATGTATATATATATATAGAGAGAGAGACTAACACACATATACATATTAGGACACTGGTAACAATTTTACGTTTGAAAATATTAGTGACATTCAAAAATGTTTGCGTTCATGTGTTACGGGGCACTATGTTTTATGGGAAAGGATAACTGCGGCCTGTTATGTAGTGAAGTCATAAAATATTGATATGGTTATGCAAACTGTGTGGATTGGTTGTAAATTCCTGAAACATTTATTCATAACAGCAGTTAGCTTCAGACAAGGGTACTGTTTCACTTTACCGTCTTGAATGTATTTATAGAAAACGTGATTTTGAAACACCTTGAAATTTGAGCACTAATCATTAACGTAGGACGTAGGGAGGTGAGTAATTTCCATGTTGCTGATGTTATTTATTTAGTAGTAATTGTGAACAACTTAGATATTCGACAAGACTTCTTGATACGCCACAAGAAAGATTTAGAGAAGAAATAAAATCTGAATGAACAAAATAAGGATGACTGTTAAAACTAAAATAATGCCGCAAATCTAACTGAAGTATCAGGGAAAAACGCTCAGATAAGTTGGTGCAAGTAATTATTTCGAAAAAAAGAAAAAAAAAAAAGAAACAAATCTATAGCGGAAGATGTGAAAAAATACAATAGATAAAATACTGTACAGTAGAAACCATAATAGCTTAAGCAAAACTTGATCTTCTTTTATAAACGAGAAAATTGTAACAAAAACAGAAATCTCCGAAGAGCAATAACTTCAACTGCAATCTAGCTGTGTGAATCATGAACGTATGACTTCGAAAGTAAGGAAAGGAGCATGACTTTTCTAACAAAATGTTACAGACATGTACTTTGCATTCCAAATGCAATACTTGGCACTAATGGAATTGTTAGGAAAGAAATTGCTGCGAAAACTACGAAACATGAAATTATTTTCTCCATTGTTGGAGATGCAAAGGGTAACTATGACGACTTCCATCCAATGAATAAACTCAAGGAGACAGAAGCCCTCAGTTAAAATAGCAACAGCAGAACTGCAATGGGATTTGAGAGTGTAATTTCAAGTAAAAGAAAGAAAACATGGCAGGGTAAATCATGACATTATCTGACGAGTTAGAAAAATGGAAGAACAAGGTTTTTAACTCTTGCTTGCTGGGCACCTATGGATTCCTCCTGTTGAAGATTGCGAGTTGCGCATATATATA
>NC_068990.1:2140676-2145962 GCF_001194135.2 Octopus bimaculoides
TATATATATGTATATATATATATATATATTCCAATGAAAAGAAGAAGACAATGGTAATTGCTTAACACACCTTAGATTATAAGTTACGTTTCCGCACCATCTCCATTTGCAACGCCAGTTTACACGAAAATTCTAAAAGAGAAATTACGTAATATATGCGGTCTTAGGCATTGGAGAGACACATTTTGCGTCTATCAAACCTTACATATATATGCGTGTGTGTGTTTTTGTGAGTGTGTGTGTGTGTATCTATATATCTGTGAGTTGTCTGTGTGTGGCTAATAATTTAAATAAATGTCGAAGTTTGTGATACGTTTAATTTTCAGAATTATCAATTGTCAAATAATCAATGATATATCACCAATACTGCAATATATACTTAAATCATTCAACCATCATTTGCTTTGTAACTGATATATTTTCTCATATTCTTCATATGAAACTTGCATGCAACTCATTCCATAGAGTGGCAGTGTCATCCAAGATGGCGTTCTTTTGTAAGTAGTCGGTTGTTTTCATGTCTATACCACCAAGCCAAAAGTCAAAATTGATGCAATCGACTGATACCCCTCCCACAAAAGAAACTGGCCTTGTGTCTAAATAAATAAGAAACCATTAGTTATTCTTTCAATTTCTGAAACTGTGCTTTGTCATGCCATATATTGATATTTCAATGGGTGCTCAACACGAATGCAAGCGATACTTGATTTTAACTTGTAAATACAGAAAGGCAATTTAAGCCATTATGATGCATCCTGTCCAATCGCAAGCTTCCATGCAACTAACAAAATATGAGATAAACAACTCTTTGGGTGGTTCATTTTGTCTCTCCTCAATAATAATTATTGTAATCAGATGAAATGTTTTCCCATATATGTTTTCGAACACTATAGCAAATATATATCTCTACAAATTTCGAAGAATATTTTCACAACAAAATAAATATCTGAAGTACAATTCAATTACCATTCTCAGAAAATTAAGAAAAGTCTTTTCTCGATAAGAAGATAAAATGTAAACACTTGTATATTAATAATAAATCAGTTACAACCAATCACAATATTTATTCGTGATGGCATAAACAGTGTAGGATGTTTCTGACAATAAATTCAAAGGTAGCTATGATGGTACGAAGATTTTTCTATTCATTATGATTCCGTACACTTTTGTTCTATGACTTTGGAATTCCTGCAGCATCTTTCGGAAATGAATTATTAAAAAAAAATTCTCCACTAGGTTGGATATTGGAAGACATGCAATTACTATATAAAGAGGAGGATAATATGCCAAAGAATTCAATGTTTAGAATTCTCTTTTGTCAAATGATTTATTCAGTTGCATGACTTAAATTTATCTTTATTCTAACTGCGCTCTTGGATGAGAAAACATTGAAAACAATCGCGAAAAATAAGAGAAACCCCTAGAGAAAATATCAGTAAACAGATATCAAGTATAGAAATAATTCTTTTCATGTCAAGTGAAACAAAGAACATACTTCTATAGATTTTAGCTTGGGATTATCTCAAGATAGATATTCATATATATATATACATATATATACATACATGTGTACACACAAACATAACGATTTATATATATATGTCAGTATGTATGTATGGATGGATGGATGTTTGTATCTATGCGTGTGTGTGTGCGCGTGCGTGTTTGTATGTACGTATGTATGCATGTATGTATGCATGTATGTTTACATTTAAATGTACAAAGACGTGCAGATATATTCGTACTTATACGTAAATACTACACACACTCATACATGTTTATGTTTTACCTATTCGCATACACACACAGACACGCACACAAACATGCACACACACACATACGCACTAATATATATCATCTAGAGCAGAAGTAAACTGGCTTAGTTGTTATTGTATTTTACAAGCTGAAGGAATCTCTGAGTTTGTATAAATTTGTTTTCTTTTGTTAGTTTATTTGTATTTTAATGTGTAACTGTAACGTGCAGCTGTCAGTACTTTGGAAACCCACTGTTTCATATCTAAATCTCGTGATTTTCCAACTGTACATTACTACAAATTAATGAGCCGCAAAATGTAGTTAGCCTTGCCCCCCTCCTTGAGCCACTTGATGGAGTAATATAGGCATCATTGCGATAAGACAGTCTTCGTCAAAATTTGAGGCTTAGCATAGACCACTCGTCTTATCTCATATGTGATCACAATTTTTCTCTTCCAGAAAAAAAAACAAGCCCCCCCCCCAAAAAAAAAGATACACAGAGAGAAAGATGGAAAGAATGTGAAGGCTCGTTCAATGTATTTATTTACTCCGAAAGGATGCTTGCAAAATTTAATCTTGAGAGGATCTGAACTCAGCGTGTAGAGGTCTGGAAAGTTTATTACAGAATAAATTAGCTAATGCTCTAACGTTTCTGTCTCCAGAGTCAAGAGAATCTAGGTGCATCGACATTTCTGAAAATATATAATTTAAGTTTTTGAATAATTGATAATGCATAAGATTCTACAAGACACGTTATTCATAATTTCCTTACCTATAAGGTGGTGCCCCAGCATGGCCGCAGTAAAATGACTGAAACAAATAAAAGAATAATAATGATTAACGAAAACAGTAAGCCGTAGTTTTGTACGATTACTTTTGCATTTATAAAATTATGTTTTCTTTTTAACTTTCTGTGCGAGGCGCAACAGAATTTCTATTATTTGATCTCCTGTCAAAAGGTTAAACCTACTAAAAATCATTGTCTTAGTCCATTCTATAACGCAGCAACATCAATGGGATATCGGGAAACCTCTTAGAGTTAAAGGCGTAGAAGTAGGATAGATTGACGATACGATCAACATTCAATTTGATGTCCTGCTATTACCGTTATTGTAGTAGTTTTCCCCTGTCAGCTGTAATGATAGACCTACGACCAGATTAATTCTAGTTCTGACCAGTGAGAACTTCACTTCGGGTTATCGTTTATTCACATTGTTTTAGTAGCTCTAAGACTAAATTAATCAATGATTTGGTGTTCCATTTTATTAAGATAACTGGATATGTTTTGAGGATGAACTGGCTGCTCTCTCAGGCAGAATGCGCGGAGAAGTAATAAAAAAAGAAAACAAAAATCAAAATATAATTTAAGACTCACGCTATAGTTCGTTCAGAAGTATTTGGGAATATCTTTAGTATAAGTTCTAAGGAAATAAATTCAGGTGTTGATAGTTCGGAGCTCACTATTTCAGAAGCTTAAGGAATAACCGATTGAAACTAGGAGAGCCAGGCCTAAAAGAACCTGAAAAAGGCAGTTTCTCAAAAATGTATTCGCCCTACAGCGCAGGGGTGAGGTGGGTGCATATTTTACTCTCGTTTACGTGATAATTTAAGTCGGGTATCAAAATGGATTTTACTTCCACATGTAGAAATATTTAGACTCCCCACGCATGAGCGGATGTTTTAAGAATATCGACCAAAGTGCATATCTATTCACCTCTTGCTCTCCCTCTCTCACCCCCTCTATATTTGTAAGTATGTATTTATGCGTGTCTTTATGTACATACATACATACATACATTTGTTAATATACATATGATGAATGGGTGTGTCTGTGTGTGACTCAAGGAAATCATGGAATTATAGAACAGTTAATTTAGAGTTTACGTATCTAAACCACAGACAGTCAGACATTTAATTATACGTTGTGGAAATGTCAGCGTTATCACCATGATTAATATTTCTACCTAATTGGCAAGCATAGGCGACAACTCCAGGTACGTGTAGATGTTCTCGGCAAAGCGGATACCTAACCACACTCGCAAGGCAATCAGTAATTAGATGCACAATATTGCACATAGGTATTTTTGATCAATTTGCATACAGCAGAGTTTAGTTACTTTGTCATCCTACTCAGATGATTTTGTATTTTTATCACTGTATATGCATTTATAATTCCAAGTAAGTCTGTTCAATTGATTACCTACGTTACAGTAAACTTAACTGTTATTCTTACATGTTTCTGCGTAGTTGACGTTAATAATTTATTTTCTAGAATATATTAAATTTTCGTGGCTACCCATAAAAATCTGCGTCTTAACTTTATCATCACTTTGTTTTAGTCCATTTGAAGCATTGCAAAATTTTAGAAAATGTCTGTAACAAAAAAACTCAAATACTCATTGTAGAAAATGTCTATAATAAAAATACTCAAATAGTTATAAAATAATTCATAATACATTGAATAAAATATCCCTTAGGCAGAAAAACATGAACAGATGTACATATGGGAATGAAACTGCATACAGCGATCCAGTATATTAGAGTTCCGAGGTATTATGAGCTAGTATATATACTTTCGTTTGCATTTAAGTAGCATCTTAAAATTTTCTAGTTTTTATTGTCACTTCTCCTCTACAGAGTTGTCTCCCCCCCCCCGTGGCAGTTTTATAATACCAGAACATACACGATATTATCTACCATACCAACCAAATCGATACAAAATGCCTTTCCCACATAGCATAGTCAATTTTGTAATTAGAAATTTCAAGTTAATTGCAGTTGGTTAAGAAGCACTTGTCCATTTCAGTTATTCTCTGTTTGGAAGTTGGCTATTAGAATTTGTTTAAAATATGAGTGTGTGTGTGTGTGTGCGTGTGTGTGTGTGTGTGCATGTTAGTGTGTGTATATTAGTGTGTGTGCGTATGTGTCCATGAGTGCGTATCTGTGTGTGAGTGTGTATGTGTGTGCGGGTGTATGTGTATATGTGTGCATGGGTGTGTGAGTGTGTATGCGTGTGTGAGTAACACTCTATAACCACGAAACATATATTAGACATCTTCGATGTTGTACTGAAACTCATGGTTCTTGTCTCACCTGCAAGTCGAACTGTTCTCATGCCTGATACCATATATGGTGCTGGTTGTCGTTGAGCCTCGTGATAGTAATCTCTCATTTTGGGCTGAGGCTACCCGTTCTGATGGAAGGCGTTTAATTGATTTCGTCAACCGCAACGTTATGGTGGTACTTTATTTTATCAAGCTCGAAAAGATGGGACACAAAGTTGACCTGCTGATTTGATCTCAGAACGAAAAAAAAACGAAAGAAACATTGCAATGCATATTGTCCGACATTCTAATGATTCTTATTTCTTTATTGCCCACAAGGAGCTAAACATAGAGGGGACAAACAAGGACAGACAAACGGATTAAGTCGAGTATGTGGATCACAGCGCGTAACTGGTACTTATTTAATCGACCCCGAAAGGATGAAAGGCAAAGTCGACCTCGGCAGAATTTGAACTCAAAATGTAAC
>NC_068990.1:2146166-2147185 GCF_001194135.2 Octopus bimaculoides
TCACAGCGCGTAACTGGTACTTATTTAATCGACCCCGAAAGGATGAAAGGCAAAGTCGACCTCGGCAGAATTTGAACTCAAAATGTAACGGCAGACGAAATACCGCCAAGTATTTCACCCGGCGTGCTAGCGTTTCTGCCAGCTCGCCGCCTTCGAATGATTCTGTCAATCCATTGCACCAAGATTGGTAATTCTAAAAGATAAATTGCCAAACGAAAATTATGAGGTAACGACGATAGTATTGGTGGTGGTGTTGGTGGTGTTAGGAGGAAGTTCTAAAGCGGTATTAATGACAATATGACACTAGTACCATCAGCTACATATGTATGTATGCATGTATGTATGTATGTATGTATGTATGCATGCATACATGCTTGCATGTATGTATAGACTCTGAGCAATGGAGCCTACGCTCCACCACTGGCCTTAGCGATTCCTGCAGACTAATGGTTCCTGGGTTATTTCTCTTCTTCGGTTGTAATAAACCAGTAATTCTTTGGATATATAATATACCTTAGTTGGTTATTGAACACGTAACTGAATTTTTACTATATGTACATATATATATGACGAGAAACACAGCTAGATTTAAATCTCTCAACGAGAAATATGTAGAAACTATACTAGTTGTTTTTCTCTTCAGGAGATCAGTGGCTGTGTGTGACTTTAAAAGTATATATTGTGGGTGAAGCGAATCGCTACCATCTCTAGCCAGCGATTAACCTGCACCGAGGAAGTGAAATAACCCAGAAACAATTGGTGTGGAAGTATCGCTAAGACTAGAAGGGGAGCATTAGGTCCCTTGCTCAAAGTATACGGATAGCGACGATGTGTCGGCAGCCAGGTGCAAAAGATGCCTTACTGGGATTAAACAGTAGTGTTATTGTTCTAAGCAGGGCTGTCACTTTACGTTGGCAAATAGACTTTACTATATGTATATATATTATACACATTTGTATGTCTGCATATATGGTATTTACGTGTGAATCGATATATATATATATATATATATATATATA
>NC_068990.1:2148108-2151488 GCF_001194135.2 Octopus bimaculoides
GCATAGGTGTGTGTGTTTGTGTTTGGACTCCCACCATCGCTTGACGACCAACGCTGCTGTTCTAACGTCCCCGTAATTTAGCGGTCCTGCAAAAGAGACAAATATAATGAGTAATATACTTACAAAGAATAAGTCCAGGGTCCACTTTTCGACTAAAGGTGGTACCCCGGCATAGCCGCACTAAGATGACTGAAACAAGTAAAAGAATTAAAGAATATATATATATATATATATATATGCAGAGATATAGATTATAGTTAGATAAAGCAAAATGGTTATTTGAAATGCAGACAAAGGAAAATATAAAGAAGCAAATTTGAATCGAAATGTTAAAATCAACGTAATTCCAGACTGTTTAATATTTAATGCTTTTCATGAATGTTGAATTATTTTGTACGTTAAATAAGTTGTTAGAAAACCCCATAGCGTATTGTAACATTTATGATATTTAAAATTTGTTTATATTACAGTTTCTGTTCAGAATTTTTCAAAATGTTATTTCAGATTTCTATTTTGTTTTCACTCACTATGCTTTATTATATTAACGAGTAACATTCCCCCGGGAGTCTGAGAAAATCCTTTGTAATAAAAGAAAGCGCAACAACGTCTTGTTTTGATTTAAGAACGATTGATTTTTGCGTAGTCAAGTTTGAAACATTTCCTGTTTGAATCTGTAGCAACGTAAACATGTATTCAAAATTATTTTTAATACAGTAATATTACCGCAATAAATATTCTGTATATGATAGTGAACATTAGTATATAAATAATATAACGCAAAAGTTTTGAGTTCACTAATTTTCATTGAGTATATATCTATTCTGTATTCTCTAATATTGGTTTCAAATTTTGGCATAATGCCAGCAAATTCGGGGAATGGGATAAGTCTATTACACGGAATCCAGTACACAGTTGATACATATTCTTTCGTGATCGTGTGTGCACCAAACCACACCTGTGCGTATGCATATATTTTCGTGGATGCTTGTATGAGCGAGTGTACACACGCCATGCAGATTGCGCGAGGGCTTTTATACATCCATATATTTTAATGGTTATTTTTAATTCTTTTCTCGCTGTATTGCTTGTTCGTTTCTTTTTTTTTTTGCATCTGTGATTTTATTTATGATCTTCTGTATAAATGAAGATATTTCATTCGTTTTGATGCAGTTCTTTCTACGAAATGAGAAGATACATTGCGGAACTGTTATTTTAACGAGACACATCTGTGCCGCTGAGTGCTCCTGAACCAATTGTTAAGTGTCCCACCCGTGAGGGATCGATGGTAGATGTGTCGAAACAATTGTCGCGATTAATAAAAATTCTCGTATATTCCATATGTGTGTGTGTGTGTGTGTGTGTGTGTGTGTGTGTGTGTGTGTGTGTGTGTGTGTGTGTGTGTGTGTGTATGTGTATGTACGTAAATTTCTAGACTCAGTATATTGAAAGGCGTTCTTTTGCAGTCGCAGATTAATAATTAGATTGATTATAATAATTTCTTTGAAAAGAAGTCGTAATGAATGCAGGTCAATTGCATTTTTTCAGATAACCGATGAAACCGAAGTACGAAGATACAAACTCGAACTTAAGCAGTGGACATTGGAACACGAAAGACAGCAGAATGAGTTCAAAATTACAGAGGATAACCTTGACATGTACACTCCCGATTTAGATATCGACGAGGTAAGAACACTTTAATGCTCTAAAAGCAAGAATATTTTTATGCCACGCTAGAATTGAACAATATTCACGAATTCAGTAGAGTAGTCCGTAATAGACTGGGAACTGGTGACTGAAGTAGAATATGTGAGGCAAATATCTAAATATCTTTGAAGTCAATGTTAGAAAACTTTGTTCCTGTCCTGGAACCTGTGAATTTTCAGATAGCCATAATAGTCAATATTTGTCCTTTTCCGCCGTTGCTGCTCTTTTAATTTCATTGTTTAGCTGTCTATATAAATGTGTAATTTCCATTGTTACCACTCCTATTTCCGTAATACAGTATATTTTCGAGTACATATTAACGTACATATTTCGAGTGCATATTGTACAAGGTTATAAAGTCGGGAAACTAATTCTCAATAATCAGTACAGCATTGTGGAATTATCTAGATGACAAGGCTCAAGATGTTTAACGAAAATTCTGATGCGTCAAAAAAGTTTTTATAAGTATTGAAATTTAAGAGTTTTCTGTTTGATCTTAAATAGTTACAATATTTCCACATGTAACTGCTTCACTTTCAACTTACACCTTTCGGTCAACTGATAGATTGATGGATCATCGAGAGCCTCATAAGAAAGCTTGGCTTCGTGGTTAGCGTATTCGGCTCGCGATCGTAGGGTCACGAGTTCAATTCACGGTGGTTCATTATATCCTTGAGCAAGGCACTTTATTTTACGGTACGCCAGTCCACTCAGCTGGCAAAAATGAGTAGTACCTGTATTTCAAGAGGACAGCCTTACCACACTCTGTGTCACGCTGAATCTCCCTCAGAAATATGTAAAGAGGTACGCCTGTCTGTAGAGTGCTCAGCGACTTGCACGTTAATCTCACGAGCAAGGTCTTCCCTTGATCGTATTAGCTGGGACCCACTTTCATTAGAATCGGTAGTTTATTGTATGTTATGTAAAAGAAATATCTAAAGCATATAAAATCCAGATGATGTTATTCAGTTAGACACTACTTACAATATTATTGGCAGAAACCTATCAAATTTATATGTATTATCCAGCGAGGTTCTACAATTTCCTGCTATCAAATTCCACTACGTCAAACCGAGACTAAAGCCGTATGATATATTTCATAGATGCCGCATAATGTAATCAGACATGGAAATAGGAAATTATGAAGCAAAATACTTTGACACAAAGTATGTTTATTATTGTAAGCTCACCTATTGATCAGAACATTGAATTCCTTCACTGTAAAAAGACAGAACGGACGTTTGATAATTACTTTATATTTGATGGAATCTTCATTGTAAAAAGACAACTCGGACAACAAATACTATTTACGTTGTGTGTGATCACAAGAGTTTAGCAAACATATGTCAATTTACTTTATCTCATTTTAAAATAATTTTTATTTTATTTCCTAAATGTATATTCTCTCTACTATTGCAATAAAATTATATAATGTCAAAATACCAAATGTATGTTTGAGCTAGCAATATTATTTTTTTTTAATATCAATATTGATATTTATTCCCTTACTATTTCATATTCATCTGTTAATTTTGGAAAAATGACGAAAATGAAATAGAATAATTTTTACAAAATCGACATGAAGTGGTGTAAAACGTTTGAATCTTTTATTTTCTATGTATGGAAAAGTAAACATTATCGTTTTATACATAAATTTCATTCAGGTTCTCTCTCTC
>NC_068990.1:2152736-2154481 GCF_001194135.2 Octopus bimaculoides
ATATATATATATATATATATATATATATATATATAACCACTCTTGCTACCTTTGCTAATCCTGAATTGTTAATTGTGACTAAGTACGCATAGACATTTGACTAAGCACATTCCGTAATCACCCAATCCTCAAATTATGAGTTTGAGAAACAGGTAGTGTCTAAGACTATAACATGAACTCTCTGCGTCACTAGACGTTCCTACTTTTTAGTAAATCATGTCAATCATTGTCATTCAGCGCAATTCGGTTGCAGGTCTGGCGAGACCGTAAAATGCCTCTGAAAATTGCATTACGATTCGGTTTTCAGTTGCCAAAACTTTAAGTAGTGTGCTCGCTTTCCATGTAAATATTACAACATGAAAACATCATTTTCTTAATTTTCATTACTTCTTCTCCAGCTGTACGTCAACAGTAAAAGACTAAAACAGCTATTGAAGCCCCTTCAAGACTTCCCTGGTGACTTGATGGCGAAATATAGAACCTTGCCACCAATTGGTCAAAGCAGAGAATCTAAACATTTAATTACGAAAAGTTACAAAAATTCTGAAACACTACTTTGGAAGAAACCAGTGATGCCGGCTTGTTTGGAACTGCCAGTATCAATCTCTGCCCGGACATTAAGCCCTGAAGAATATGAAATTCTTCATCAGAAACGTTACCGAAGTTTTTTGATAAACAAGTAAGTAAAATGGAAATTTCAATTATCATTTCTTATATCGTGTAACTGGAAACAATAGTTATTGGTGATAGAGTTCCAGTCGAATAATCTCAAGTGAAAACAATATTCAAACAGTCCCCATTTATGAGATTGTGCGATTATGTAGCATATATCACGTTTTGTCTTATTGTTTAAGGTGCTTATGTAGTCGCGAGCTGATGCAGACATTGTGTTCGCCCATCTCTCAATCGACCCATGGCGTGATAGTTAGAGCAAGCGGGAAGCGATTGATTGTGGCCACGTAGATTGGCGTTACGGAATAGCTATGTACCTTATACGAGAGCAAACACGTTGTGACGAAATTGAATATATGTACGTGTGATCATGAGATTATCAAGTAAGCTACTAGGTGACGCACCTTCCCAAAAATTAGGTTTCCGATTATAATAAGAAAAACAGGGTTTCAGAATTTATACTACATTGAATCAGTATATGGATGCATTTATATATAAAATCAGATTATAGTGTATATGAGGCATTTGCGAAGGATGGCCAGGGATGTAATGAAGTTTTGGGAATGTGTGGCTTGTCTGGAAATCGGGCGTAAGAGGTTTTCTCCAAAAGAGAGTAATATACGGACGTAAGTGTGCGCACGTGTGCATTATATTATCATTAACTTTTCCATCAACATCAGCATTATTATTATTATTATTCAGTAGTTTTATTTTTATAACGTGCTTTCACTTCACTACCGAGCGCAGCTCTGTGCGCCTTGGGTATGTGCTGTGGTTTGCTGTGGTGCTCTTATGTTTACTGTATTGAAAGTGTTTTGCGTAGAATGTGTGCAGTACCCAGTAGTGCAATTTTCTGTATGTTATATATATTTGTAAGTCCTGGTGTTTTTGTTATGTATTTGTCTGAATATTTTTTTATTATACCTAAGGCACCTACTATGATAGGAATTGTTTCTGTTTTTAGATTCCACATTCGAGTTATCTCTATTTCCAGGTCTTTGTATTTTGAAAGTTTTTCCATTTCTTTTAGAGAAACGTTATTATTATTATTATTATTATTATTATTATTATTA
>NC_068990.1:2157381-2159535 GCF_001194135.2 Octopus bimaculoides
TATATATATATATATATATATATATATGGAGGGAGATAATGTTAAAGAAAGGGGAAGTTGTTAAATAATACAGATAATAACATATGATGTATTTTAGCTGTAATTTCATTCTGGCATTAATTGTGCAAATTGCAAATTGAAGCCAGATATTTGGAAGGAAAAAGGAAATAGAACAGTTTTGGTCTATTCTTGCTACTCCGATAACTATGGCACGATTTGGATTTTTTCCAGTGCTAAGATATCAATGTACTCATGGCGTTTCTTTTGTTAATATAATGTTTGTGTGTATATTCTGTACTGTTGTAATTATTTAAGTCTTGATGTGAGAGTTAGGGGGAGGGAGAGAGAATGGAGGAAAAAAAAGAAGGGAAAAATGAGGTCTAACGTTTCAAGTTTTGAATACAAACAAAATAGTCCGTCTAAACTAGTAGGAAATCGGAAAATAGTAGATAGCTTTGATTCCTTGTTGAGCTATATTGTGTGAATTTCGTTCCATACGTAATATTTAAATGCGTTTACACACATAAATGCAGAAACATCTCCACACATTCAAACGCACACGTGTGTGTGTTTCTGTGTGTGTGTGTAAGTATGTGCATGCGTTTCTCTAATGTAGATAGCTACAGGCGAAAGTTCCAACCGTACTCAACGCCGAAAGAAGAGAGTTGTTTACGGTTATTGCAGCTGGCACCTTGCATCTAGCTATTTGAATGTTACGTTCTACGTTATAGGACAGGATGATTTGAATATTTAGATGCATTTGATATCTAGACGGTTGCAATAACAATTACATATCAATCATATATCATCTTCATTTAATGTCCGGTGTCCATGACGGCATGGATTGCACCGTTTGACCAGAGCTGGCAAGCTGGGGAGCGGCACGAAACTCCAGTCTGATTTGGCATGGTCTGTAGAACTGGATGCCCTTCCTAACGCCAACCACTTTACAGAGTGTGCTGGTTGCTTTTACGTGGCACCGCACGGGCACTTTTACGTGGGTCTCGAAGCAGTCGAAGTCACAAATAATAACGCAAATGGTGAGGTAAGATCTTTTGGGATGGAAAAAGTCAAAGGCTGCCCGTGGGATACGAACCCACATCTTTTGTACACATCATCTGCTTTCTAACGCTGGACGGAAGAAATTCTTGAGATGTGTGAGATTTTATTTAAGAAATTTTGGAAACTCTATTTAGAAACGTAGCCTTACCAATCACAAATGTAGACTATTGATGTCATATAAATTTTGAAACATTGAGAGAATGTGAGATCATTATCTTTGGAAAAGTGGATCTCGAAGCAGATAAAGCTATAAATATTAGTGCGTAAATATCACATCTGAATAGAAAATGCTAGGGCCGGTAATCTTTCAAATTTCGGTATCTATTTTAGAAAGTTTATTCTTATCAGTGAGAATTGCGTGCAGTTGATTTAATATTTACGTGCTATTGCTTATAAATTTATATGCTTCGAGATCCACTCTTCCAAATGAGAATCATTTCATGCTCTCTCGAAGTTAGTAAACTCTCATGATGCCAACAACATACAACTGTCACTGGTAAGAATATAGTTCTTCAACTGAATATAAAAATTCGAAACGTGTCTCTGGCCCAATAGTAGAATCTCTGTCATCTTTTCAGGTATGGGTTCTTGTCCCACGAGTAGCCTTCGGCTTTTTCTAACAGAAGGGTCATAACGCAATTTTTATGCGCTTTTATTTATAGCTTTATGTGCTTCGAGATCCACTGTTCTGTAAAGAATTATTTCACAGACCCTCGTTTATAAATTCATATGTATATTCGTGCGTGTGTTTGTGTGTATAAGTAAATTATTGCACCCTCAATTGTTGCAGGAGCATATATTTATATCTGTTTGTATATATATGTGTGTGTGTGTGTGTGTGTCGTCAGTTGAGTCGCTGGAAAATGTATAATTGTGAAAGTATAATACGCACTGAAAACATAAAAAACACATGCGCACTTAGTTCCATCTTAATTACATCAAGAATTCAGATCGAATGCCCTCTCTCCGTGTATACATTCTTATACACTATTATATATAAAAATATTTGTCTTCTGACTTCTATTATGCATACTAACCACTAGTATAACTTATTAATTTAATAATTTTAACTCCCTATATATATATATATAT
>NC_068990.1:2159591-2160689 GCF_001194135.2 Octopus bimaculoides
ATATATATAATATAAACACACACACACACACACAAACATACATACATACGCACATACACACACATACATATATGCAACTAATTACAGGGTTGAGTATACTATAATTTCCTTAATACCGTACAAAATGTTACACTAAATGTTATTTCTCCACCAATTGGTTGTAAAAATTATAAAGAAAAACGTGCTGAATAGTTACGGAAAGAAGAAAGAGACATCGTTGCTGCTTCCTGGAAGGTCATTCTTCTACTCAAGTGGTGGTACATTCTCACCCTATAATTTAGAATCATTTCTAACATAAGCATAAAAGCTGAAATTTGGGGGATGGTGAATGTTCCAACGATACCAGTACTCCATTTTATTGCACTCTGAAATGTGAGAGGCAAAGTTGAAATTAAAATAGACTGTAATTAAGTTGAAATATTATTTTCGAACACCTGGGTTCTTCTATCTTTTCTCTTTTCCTCGTGCCTTTTGCCTACTTTTAGTAACAATGGTAGGTTCTAAACGGTCGATAAGTTTATGATTTTGTATTGAATAAAGCTCCCTCAATGTGACTTATTAATATGTATTTTGTATTTACTTCTGTTTATCTCTCTTCTCTCTAAGAACCCATTACATTTCCTCAACGACGCCAACGAGAGTTAATTCGAAGAATGTAAAAGCCAAGAAACGAAATTTGAAACACCATATATTAACGAAAGACCATGACAATACCAAGAAGTGTCTGAAAGTAGAAAAAGAAATAACGTGTCGGATCCTCATTGATATTTTAAGGTATGATAATTTTCATTGATATTTTTGAAAGGCTACCTTTGCAATGTCTTCTTATTCAGAAAGAAAATAGTCTTGGATTTAGGGTGGTGATTTCGCATATTCACAAATATTATTTTTTGCGATATACAGTACTTGTGTTAAACTATTCGTGTAAGTATTAATTATAAAATTAAATATAAGCGCTTTGAGAAATAGCATTAATTAATAGTTTCACCAAGTAGGAATTTATCATTATCAACGTATATCGTTTTGTTACACACTCACCTATGCGTGTAAGCGTATGCATATATTTCTCTGTGTAAGTATATATATATATATATATAT